>NW_027328741.1:20069553-20371211 GCF_048564905.1 Vicugna pacos | reverse complement strand
CTGATATTTCAACCACCAAACAAGTTACCTATGCTCTATGAAATATTTATTTTGACTTCGTAGCTTTTTCCTATCACCAGTTTCAAGAATCACACTTTGATCCCAGAAAAAACCTCTTGGAGCGAATTCTTCCCTAGACATATGTAATTTGAATAGATTCCATCTACATGATATTCCGTGTTCTTACATTCTACATACAAGACAGCTTTCACAAACATGCATTCCTGAGTTGAGTGCATGTGGATTTATAATCTTTCATCCTCTATAAAAGGAATATTTTCATCTAGACACGTGTACACATTTTCACAAGCTTTCCCTAAAACCAGGTTCGAATTCATTCATTTTTCACAGAAAAATAGTTCTGGAACGATTTCCACTTTACAGATATGTAATTTAAATATATTCCAACAACATGGCATTCCGGGTTCCGTACATGCTACATGTATGATAGATTTGGCAGTCATGCGTTTCTGACTTGTGAGCATGTTGATACAGACCTTTCACCCTCCGAAAAAGGTGTATATAGACTTAGAAATATTTACTCTGTCTTCATATGTTTTTCCTATCACCAGGTTCTAAAATCGGACATTTGGCACCAGAAAACACTCTTTGAGCGAATTCTCACAAATACACATGTAATTTACATTGTTTACATAACCATGGCATTCCGTATTACGAGCATGTTTCATGCATCTCGGATTCCTCAAACATGCATTTCTGAGTTGTGAACATGCGCATGACTGATGTTTCAACCACCAAACAAGTTACCTATGCACTATGAAATATTTATTTTGACTTCGTAGCTTCTTCCTGTCACCAGTTTCAAGAATCACACTTTGATCCCAGAAAAACCCTCTTGGAGCGAATTCTTCCCTAGACATATGTAATTTGAATAGATTCCATCTACATGATATTCCGTGTTCCTTACATGCTTCATACATGACGGCTTTGACAGACATGCATTCCTGAGTTGAGAGCATGTGGATTACTAATCTTTCATCCTCTATAAAAGGAATATTTTCATCTAGACACGTGTACACATTTTCACAAGCTTTCCCTAACACCAGGTTCGAATTCGTTCATTTTTCACAGAAAAATAGTTCTGGAGCGTTTTCCACCTAACAGATATGTAATTTACATGTATTCCAACAACATGGCATTCCGGGTTCCGTACATGCTACATGTATGACGGATTTGGCAATCATGCGTTTCTGACTTGTGAGCATGTGGATTACAGACCTTTCACCCTCCGAACAAGGCGTATAAAACTTAGAAATATTTACTCTGACTTTATAGGTTTTTCCTATCACCAGGTTCTAAAATCGGACATTTGGCACCAGAAAACACTCTTTGAGCGAATTCTCACAAATACACATGTAATTTACATTGTTTACATAACCATGGCATTCCGTATTACGAGCATGTTTCATGCATCTCGGATTCCTCAAACATGCATTTCTGAATACTGAACATGCGCATGACTTATGTTTCAACCACCCAACAAGTTACCAATGCACACTGAAATATTTACTTTGACTTTGTAGCTTCTTCCTATCACCAGTTTCAAGAATCACACTTTGATCCCACAAAAACCCTCTTGGAGCGAATTCTTCCCTAGACATATGTAATTTGCATTGATTCCATCTACATGATATTCCGTGTTCCTTACATGCTACATACATGACGGCTTTGACAAACGTGCATTCCTGAGTTGAGAACATGTGGATTACTAATCTTTCATCCTCTATAAAAGGAATATTTTCATCTAGACACGTGTACACATTTTCACAAGCTTTCCCTAACACCAGGTTCGAATTCGTTCATTTTTCACAGAAAAATAGTTCTGGAGCGTTTTCCACCTAACAGATGTGTAATTTACATGTATTCCAACAACATGGCATTCCGGGTTCCGTACATGCTACATGCATGACGGATTCGGCAATCATGCAGTTCTGACTTGTGAGCATGTGGATTACTGACCTTTCATCCACCAAACAATGCGTATATACACTTAGAATTATTTACTCTGACTTCATAGATTTTTCTATCACCAGGATCTAAAATCGGACATCTGGCACCAGAAAACACTCTTTGAGCGAATTCTCACCAATACACATGTAATTTACATTGTTTACATAACCATGGCATTCCGTATTACGAGCATGTTTCATGCATCACGGATTAATCAAACATGCATTTCTGAGTTGTGAACATGCGCATGACTGATGTTTCAACCACCAAACAAGTTACCTATGCACTATGAAATATTTATTTTGAC
This sequence comes from Vicugna pacos, assembly GCF_048564905.1. NCBI lineage: Eukaryota > Metazoa > Chordata > Mammalia > Artiodactyla > Camelidae > Vicugna > Vicugna pacos. Next base: position 20,368,933 of record NW_027328741.1, on the reverse strand, counting down.
TTCGTAGCTTCTTCCTATCACCAGTTTCAGGAATCACACTTTGATCCCAGAAAAACCCTCTTGGAGCGAATTCTTCCCTAGACATATGTAATTTGAATAGAATCCATCTACATGATATTCCGTGTTCCTTACATGCTACATACATGACGGCTTTGACAAACATGCATTCCTGAGTTGAGAGCATGTGGATTACTAATCTTTCATCCTCTATAAAAGGAATATTTTCATCTAGACACGTGTACACATTTTCACAAGCTTTCCCTAACACCAGGTTCAAATTCGTTCATTTTTCACAGAAAAATAGTTCTGGAGCTTTTTCCACCTAACAGATATGTAATTTACATGTATTCCAACAACATGGCATTCCGGGTTCCGTACATGCTACATGTATGACGGATTTGGCAATCATGCGTTTCTGACTTGTGAGCATGTGGATTACAGACCTTTCACCCTCCGAACAAGGCGTATATAAACTTAGAAATATTTACTCTGACTTTATAGGTTTTTCCTATCACCAGGTTCTAAAATCGGACATTTGGCACCAGAAAACACTCTTTGAGCGAATTCTCACAAATACACATGTAATTTACATTATTTACATAACCATGGCATTCCGTATTACGAGCATGTTTCATGCATCTCGGATTCTTCAAACATGCATTTCTGAATACTGAACATGCGCATGACTTATGTTTCAACCACCCAACAAGTTACCAATGCACACTGAAATATTTACTTTGACTTTGTAGCTTCTTCCTATCACCAGTTTCAAGAATCACACTTTGATCCCACAAAAACCCTCTTGGAGCGAATTCTTCCCTAGACATATGTAATTTGCATTGATTCCATCTACATGATATTCCGTGTTCCTTACATGCTACATACATGACGGCTTTGACAAACGTGCATTCCTGAGTTGAGAACATGTGGATTACTAATCTTTCATCCTCTATAAAAGTACTATTTTCATCTAGACACGTGTACACATTTTCACAAGCTTTCCCTAACACCAGGTTCGAATTCATGCATTTTTCACAGAAAAATAGTTCTGGAGCGTTTTCCACCTAACAGATATGTAATTTACATGTATTCCAACAACATGGCATTCCGGGTTCCGTACATGCTACATGCATGACGGATTCGGCAATCATGCAGTTCTGACTTGTGAGCATGTGGATTACTGACCTTTCATCCACCAAACTATGCGTATATACACTTAGAATTATTTACTCTGACTTCATAGATTTTTCTATCACCAGGTTCTAAAATCGGACATCTGGCACCAGAAAACACTCTTTGAGCGAATTCTCACCAATACAAATGTAATTTACATTGTTTACATAACCATGGCATTCCGTATTACGAACATGTTTCATGCATCACGGATTCCTCAACATGCATTTCTGAGTTGTGAACATGCGCATGACTGATGTTTCAACCACCAAACATGTTACCTATGCACTATGAAATATTTATTTTGACTTCGTAGCTTCTTCCTTTCACCAGTTTCAAGAATCACACTTTGATCCCAGAAAAACCCTCTTGGAGCGAATTCTGTCCTAGACATATGTAATTTGAATAGAATCCATCTACATGATATTCCGTGTTCCTTACATGCTACATACATGACGGCTTTGACAAACATGCATTCCTGAGTTGAGAGCATGTGGATTACTAATCTTTCATCCTCTATAAAAGGAATATTTTCATCTAGACACTTGTACACATTTTCACAAGCTTTCCCTAACACCAGGTTCGAATTCGTTCATTTTTCACAGAAAAATAGTTCTGGAGCGGTTTCCACCTAAAAGATATGTAATTTACATGTATTCCAACAACATGGCATTCCGGGTTCCGTACATGCTACATGTATGACGGATTTGGAAATCATGCGTTTCTGACTTGTGAGCATGTGGATTACAGACCTTTCACCCTCCGAACAAGGCGTATATAGACTTAGAAATATTTACTCTGACTTTATAGGTTTTTCCTATCACCAGGTTCTAAAATCGGACATTTGGCACCAGAAAACACTCTTTGAGCGAATTCTCACAAATACACACGTAATTTACATTGTTTACATAACCATGGCATTCCGTATTACGAGCATGTTTCATGCATCTCGGATTCCTCAAACATGCATTTCTGAATTGTGAACATGCGCATGACTGATGTTTCAACCACCAAACAAGTTACCAATGCACTCTGAAATATTTACTTTGACTTTGTAGCTTCTTCCTATCACCAGTTTCAAGAATCACACTTTGATCCCACAAAAACCCTCTTGGAGCGAATTCTTCCCTAGACATATGTAATTTGCTTAGATTCCATCTACATGATATTCCGTGTTCCGTACATGCTACATACATGACGGCTTTGACAAACATGCATTCCTGAGTTGAGAGCATGTGGATTACTAATCTTTCATCCTCTATAAAAGTACTATTTTCATCTAGACACGTGTACACATTTTCACAAGCTTTCCCTAACACCAGGTTCGAATTCATGCATTTTTCACAGAAAAATAGTTCTGGAGCGTTTTCCACCTAACAGATATGTAATTTACATGTATTCCAACAACATGGCATTCCGGGTTCCGTACATGCTACATGCATGACGGATTCGGCAATCATGCAGTTCTGACTTGTGAGCATGTGGATTACTGACCTTTCATCCACCAAACTATGCGTATATACACTTAGAATTATTTACTCTGACTTCATAGATTTTTCTATCACCAGGTTCTAAAATCGGACATCTGGCACCAGAAAACACTCTTTGAGCGAATTCTCACCAATACAAATGTAATTTACATTGTTTACATAACCATGGCATTCCGTATTACGAGCATGTTTCATGCATCACGGATTCCTCAACATGCATTTCTGAGTTGTGAATATGCGCATGACTGATATTTCAACCACCAAACATGTTACCTATGCACTATGAAATATTTATTTTGACTTCGTAGCTTCTTCCTTTCACCAGTTTCAAGAATCACACTTTGATCCCAGAAAAACCCTCTTGGAGCGAATTCTTCCCTAGACATATGTTATTTGAATAGAATCCATCTACATGATATTCCGTGTTCCTTACATGCTACATACATGACGGCTTTGACAAACATGCATTCCTGAGTTGAGAGCATGTGGATTACTAATCTTTCATCCTCTATAAAAGGAATATTTTCATCTAGACACTTGTACACATTTTCACAAGCTTTCCCTAACACCAGGTTCGAATTCATTCATTTTTCACAGAAAAATAGTTCTGGAGCGGTTTCCACCTAACAGATATGTAATTTACATGTATTCCAACAACATGGCATTCCGGGTTCCGTACATGCTACATGTATGACGGATTTGGAAATCATGCGTTTCTGACTTGTGAGCATGTGGATTACAGACCTTTCACCCTCCGAACAAGGCGTATATAGACTTAGAAATATTTACTCTGACTTTATAGGTTTTTCCTATCACCAGGTTCTAAAATCGGACATTTGGCACCAGAAAACACTCTTTGAGCGAATTCTCACAAATACACATGTAATTTACATTGTTTACATAACCATGGCATTCCGTATTACGAGCATGTTTCATGCATCTCGGATTCCTCAAACATGCATTTCTGAATTGTGAACATGCGCATGACTGATGTTTCAACCACCAAACAAGTTACCTATGCACTCTGAAATATTTACTTTGACTTTCTAGCTTCTTCCTATCACCAGTTTCAAGAATCACACTTTGATCCCACAAAAACCCTCTTGGAGCGAATTCTTCCCTAGACATATTTAATTTGCATAGATTCCATCTACATGATATTCCGTGTTCCGTACATGCTACATACATGACGGCTTTGACAAACATGCATTCCTGAGTTGAGAGCATGTGGATTACTAATCTTTCATCCTCTATAAAAGGAATATTTTCATCTAGACACGTGTACACATTTTCACAAGCTTTCCCTAACACCAGGTTCGAATTCGTTCATTTTTCACAGAAAAATAGTTCTGGAGCGTTTTCCACCTAACAGATGTGTAATTTACATGTATTCCAACAACATGGCATTCCGGGTTCCGTACATGCTACATGCATGACGGATTCGGCAATCATGCAGTTCTGACTTGTGAGCATGTGGATTACTGACCTTTCATCCACCAAACAATGCGTATATACACTTAGAATTATTTACTCTGACTTCATAGATTTTTCTATCACCAGGTTCTAAAATCGGACATCTGGCACCAGAAAACACTCTTTGAGCGAATTCTCACCAATACACATGTAATTTACATTGTTTACATAACCATGGCATTTCGTATTACGAACATGTTTCATGCATCACGGATTCCTCCAACTTGAATTTCTGAGTTGTGAACATGCGCATGACTGATGTTTCAATCACCAAACAAGTTACCTATGCACTCTGAAATATTAATTTTGAATTCGTAGCTTCTTCCTATCACCAGTGTCAAGAATCACACTTTGATCCCAGAAAAACCCTCTTGGAGCGAATTCTTCCCTAGACATATGTAATTTGAATAGATTCCATCTACATGATAATCCGTGTTCCTTACATGCTACATACATGACGGCTTTGACAAACATGCATTCCTGAGTTGAGAGCATGTGGATTACTAATCTTTCATCCTCTATAAAAGGAATATTTTCATCTAGACACGTGTACACATTTTCACAAGCTTTCCCTAACACCAGGTTCAAATTCGTGCATTTTTCACAGAAAAATATTTCTGGAGCGTTTTCCACCTAACAGATATGTAATTTACATGTATTCCAACAACATGGCATTTCGGGTTCCGTACATGCTACATGTATGAAGAATTTGGCAATCATGCGTTTCTGACTTGTGAGCATGTGGATTACACACCTTTCACCCTCCAAAAAAGGCGTATATAGACTTACAAATATTTCTTCTGACTTCATAGGTTTGTCCTATCACCATGTTCTAAAATCGGACATTTGGCACCAGAAAACACTCTTTGAGTGAGTTCTCACCAATACACATGTAATTTACATTGTTTACATAACCATAGAATTCCGTATTACGAGCATGTTTCATTCATCACGGATTCCTCAAACATGCATTTCTGAGTTGTGAACATGCGCATGACTGATGTTTCAACCACCAAACAAGTTACTTATGCACTCTGAAATATTTATTTTGACTTCGTAGCTTCTTCCTAACACCAGTTTCAAGAATCACACTTTGATCCCAGAAAAACAATCTTGTTGCGAATTCTACCCTAGAGATATGTAATTTGATTAGATTCCATCTACATGATATTCCGTGTTCCTTACATGCTACATACGTGACGGCTTTGATAAACATGCATTCCTGAGTTGAGAGCATGTGGATTAATAATCTTTCATCCTCTATTAAAGGAATATTTTCATCTAGACCCTTGTACACATTTTCAAAAGCTTTCCCTAACACCAGGTTCGAATTCGTGCATTTTTTACAGAAAAATAGTTCTGGAGCGATTTCCACCTAATAGGTATGTAATTTACATGAATTCCATCAACATGGCTTTCCGGGTTCCGTACAAGCTACATGTATGACGGATTTGACAAACATGCATTCCTGAGTTGAGAGCATGTGGATTAGTAATCTTTCATCCTCTATAAAGGAATATTTTCATCTAGACACGTGTACAAATTTTCACAAGCTTTCCCTAACACCAGATTCGAATTCGTTCATTTTTCACAGAAAAATAGTTCTGGAGCGTTTTCCACCTTACAAATATGTAATTTACATGTATTCCAACAACATGGCATTCCGGGTTCCGTACATGCTACATGTATGATTGATTTGGCAATCATGCGTTTCTGACTTGTGAGCATGTGGATTACAGACCTTTCAACCTCCGAACAAGGCATATATAGACTTAGAAATATTTAATCGGACTTTATAGGTTTTTCCTATCACCAGGTTCTAAAATCGGACATTTGGCACCAGAAAACACTCTTTGAGCGAATTCTCACAAATACACATGTAATTTACATTGTTTATATAACCATGGCATTCCGTATTACGAGCATGTTTCATGCATCTCGGATTCCTCAAACATGCATTTCTGAATTGTGAACATGCGCATGACTGATGTTTCAACCACCAAACATGTTACCTATGCACTATGAAATATTTATTTTCACTTCGTAGCTTCTTCCTTTCACCAGTTTCAAGAATCACACTTTGATCCCAGAAAAACCCTCTTGGAGCGAATTCTTCCCTAGACATATGTAATTTGAATAGAATCCATCTACATGATATTCCGTGTTCCTTACATGCTACATACATGACGGCTTTGACAAACATGCATTCCTGAGTTGAGAGCATGTGGATTACTAATCTTTCATCCTCTATAAAAGGAATATTTTCATCTAGACACTTGTACACATTTTCACAAGCTTTCCCTAACACCAGGTTCGAATTCGTTCATTTTTCACAGAAAAATAGTTCTGGAGCGGTTTCCACCTAACAGATATGTAATTTACATGTATTCCAACAACATGGCATTCCGGGTTCCGTACATGCTACATGTATGACGGATTTGGAAATCATGCGTTTCTGACTTGTGAGCATGTGGATTACAGACCTTTCACCCTCCGAACAAGGCGTATATAGACTTAGAAATATTTACTCTGACTTTATAGGTTTTTCCTATCACCAGGTTCTAAAATCGGACATTTGGCACCAGAAAACACTATTTGTGCGAATTCTCACAAATACACATGTAATTTACATTGTTTACATAACCATGGCATTCCGTATTACGAGCATGTTTCATGCATCTCGGATTCCTCAAACATGCATTTCTGAATTGTGAACATGCGCATGACTGATGTTTCAACCACCAAACAAGTTACCTATGCACTCTGAAATATTTACTTTGACTTTCTAGCTTCTTCCTATCACCAGTTTCAAGAATCACACTTTGATCCCACAAAAACCCTCTTGGAGCGAATTCTTCCCTAGACATATTTAATTTGCATAGATTCCATCTACATGATATTCCGTGTTCCGTACATGCTACATACATGACGGCTTTGACAAACATGCATTCCTGAGTTGAGAGCATGTGGATTACTAATCTTTCATCCTCTATAAAAGGAATATTTTCATCTAGACACGTGTACACATTTTCACAAGCTTTCCCTAACACCAGGTTCGAATTCGTTCATTTTTCACAGAAAAATAGTTCTGGAGCGTTTTCCACCTAACAGATGTGTAATTTACATGTATTCCAACAACATGGCATTCCGGGTTCCGTACATGCTACATGCATGACGGATTCGGCAATCATGCAGTTCTGACTTGTGAGCATGTGGATTACTGACCTTTCATCCACCAAACAATGCGTATATACACTTAGAATTATTTACTCTGACTTCATAGATTTTTCTATCACCAGGTTCTAAAATCGGACATCTGGCACCAGAAAACACTCTTTGAGCGAATTCTCACCAATACACATGTAATTTACATTGTTTACATAACCATGGCATTCCGTATTACGAGCATGTTTCATGCATCTCGGATTCCTCAAACATGCATTTCTGAATTGTGTACATGCGCATGACTGATGTTTCAACCACCAAACCAGTAACCTATGCACTCTGAAATATTTACTTTGACTTTGTAGCTTCTTCCTATCACCAGTTTCAAGAATCACACTTTGATCCCACAAAAACCCTCTTGGAGCGAATTCTTCCCTAGACATATGTAATTTGAATAGAATCCATCTACATGATATTCCGTGTTCCGTACATGCTACATACATGACGGATTCGACAAATATACATTCCTGAGTTGAGGGCATCTGGATTACTAATCTTTCCTCCTCTATAAAAGTACTATTTTCATCTAGACCCGTGTACACATTTTCACAAGCTTTCCCTAAAACCAGGTTCGAATTCGTGCATTTTTCACAAAAAAATATTTCTGGAGCGATTTCCACCTAATAGGTATGTAATTTACATGAATTCCATCAATATGGCATTCCGGGTTCCGTACATGCTACATGCATGACGGATTCGGCAATCATGCAGTTCTGACTTGTGAGCATGTGGATTACTGACCTTTCATCCACCAAACAATTCGTACATACACTTAGAATTATTTACTCTTACTTCGTAGATTTTTCTATCACCAGGTTCTAAAATCGGACATTTGACACCAGAAAACAGTTTTTGAGCGAAATCTCTCCAATACACATGTAATTTACATTGTTTACAAAACCATGGCATTTCGTATTACGAACATGTTTCATGCATCACGGATTCCTCCAACTTGAATTTCTGAGTTGTGAACATGCGCATGACTGATGTTTCAATCACCAAACAAGTTACCTATGCACTCTGAAATATTAATTTTGAATTCGTAGCTTCTTCCTATCACCAGTGTCAAGAATCACACTTTGATCCCAGAAAAACCCTCTTGGAGCGAATTCTTCCCTAGACATATGTAATTTGAATAGATTCCATCTACATGATAATCCGTGTTCCTTACATGCTACATACATGACGGCTTTGACAAACATGCATTCCTGAGTTGAGAGCATGTGGATTACTAATCTTTCATCCTCTATAAAAGGAATATTTTCATCTAGACACGTGTACACATTTTCACAAGCTTTCCCTAACACCAGGTTCAAATTCGTGCATTTTTCACAGAAAAATATTTCTGGAGCGTTTTCCACCTAACAGATATGTAATTTACATGTATTCCAACAACATGGCATTTCGGGTTCCGTACATGCTACATGTATGAAGAATTTGGCAATCATGCATTTCTGACTTGTGAGCATGTGGATTACACACCTTTCACCCTCCAAAAAAGGCGTATATAGACTTACAAATATTTCTTCTGACTTCATAGGTTTGTCCTATCACCATGTTCTAAAATCGGACATTTGGCACCAGAAAACACTCTTTGAGTGAATTCTCACCAATACACATGTAATTTACATTGTTTACATAACCATAGAATTCCGTATTACGAGCATGTTTCATTCATCACGGATTCCTCAAACATGCATTTCTGAGTTGTGAACATGCGCATGACTGATGTTTCAACCACCAAACAAGTTACTTATGCACTCTGAAATATTTATTTTGACTTCGTAGCTTCTTCCTAACACCAGTTTCAAGAATCACACTTTGATCCCAGAAAAACAATCTTGTTGCGAATTCTACCCTAGAGATATGTAATTTGATTAGATTCCATCTACATGATATTCCGTGTTCCTTACATGCTACATACGTGACGGCTTTGATAAACATGCATTCCTGAGTTGAGAGCATGTGGATTAATAATCTTTCATCCTCTATTAAAGGAATATTTTCATCTAGACCCTTGTACACATTTTCAAAAGCTTTCCCTAACACCAGGTTCGAATTCGTGCATTTTTTACAGAAAAATAGTTCTGGAGCGATTTCCACCTAATAGGTATGTAATTTACATGAATTCCATAAACATGGCTTTCCGGGTTCCGTACAAGCTACATGTATGACGGATTTGACAAACATGCATTCCTGAGTTGAGAGCATGTGGATTACTAATCTTTCATCCTCTATAAAGGAATATTTTCATCTAGACACGTGTACAAATTTTCACAAGCTTTCCCTAACACCAGATTCGAATTCGTTCATTTTTCACAGAAAAATAGTTCTGGAGCGTTTTCCACCTTACAAATATGTAATTTACATGTATTCCAACAACATGGCATTCCGGGTTCCGTACATGCTACATGTATGATTGATTTGGCAATCATGCGTTTCTGACTTGTGAGCATGTGGATTACAGACCTTTCAACCTCCGAACAAGGCATATATAGACTTAGAAATATTTAATCGGACTTTATAGGTTTTTCCTATCACCAGGTTCTAAAATCGGACATTTGGCACCAGAAAACACTCTTTGAGCGAATTCTCACAAATACACATGTAATTTACATTGTTTATATAACCATGGCATTCCGTATTACGAGCATGTTTCATGCATCTCGGATTCCTCAAACATGCATTTCTGAATTGTGAACATGCGCATGACTGATGTTTCAACCACCAAACAAGTTACCTATGCACTCTGAAATATTTATTTTGACTTTGTAGCTTCTTCCTATCACCAGTTTCAAGAATCACACTTTGATCCCACAAAAACCCTCTTGGAGCGAATTCTTCCCTAGACATATGTAATTTGCATAGATTCCATCTACATGATATTCCGTGTTCCGTAAATGCTACATACATGACGGATTAGACAAATATACATTCTTGAGTTGAGGGCATCTGGATTACTAATCTTTCCTCCTCTATATAAGTACTAATTTCATCTAGACACATGTACACATTTTCACAAGCTTTCCCTAAAACTAGGATCGAATTCGTGCATTTTTCACAAAAAAACATTTCTGGAGCGATTTCCACCTAATAGGTATGTAATTTACATGAATTCCATCAACATGGCATTCCAGGTTCCGTACATGCTACATGCATGACGGATTCGGCAATCATGCAGTTCTGACTTGTGAGCATGTGGATTACTGACCTTTCATCCACCAAACAATTTGTATATACACTTAGAATTATTTACTCTGACTTCATAGATTTTTCTATCACCAGGTTATAAAATCAGACAAGTGGCACCAGAAAACACTCTTTGCGCGAATTCTCACAAATACACATGTAATTTACATTGTTTACATAACCATGGCATTCCGTATTACGAACATGTTTCATGCATCACGGATTCCTCAAACATGCATTTCTGAGTTGTGAACATGCGCATGACTGATGTTTCAACCACCAAACAAGTTAACTATGCACTATGAAATATTTATTTTGACTTCGTAGCTTCTTCCTATCACCAGTTTCAAGAATCACACTTTGATCCCAGAAAAACCCTCTTGGAGCGAATTCTTCCCTAGACATATGTAATTTGAATAGATTCCATCTACATAATATTCCGTGTTCCTTACATGCTACATACATGTCGGCTTTGACAAACATGCATTTCTGAGTTGCGAGCATGTGGATTACTAATCTTTCATCCTCTATAAAAGGAATATTTTCATCTAGACACGTGTACACATTTTCACAAGCTTTCCCTAACACCAGGTTCGAATTCGTTCATTTTTCACAGAAAAATAGTTCTGGAGCGTTTTCCACCTTACAGATATGTAATTTACATGTATTCCAACAACATGGCATTCCGGGTTCCGTACATGCTACATGTATGACGGATTTGGCAATCATGCGTTTCTGACTTGTGAGCATGTGGATTACAGACCTTTCACCCTCCGAACAAGGCGTATATAGACTTAGAAATATTTACTCTGAGTTGATAGGTTTTTCCTATCACCAGGTTCTAAAATCGGACATTTGGCACCAGAAAACACTCTTTGAGCGAATTCTCACAAATACACATGTGATTTATATTGTTTACATAACCATGGCATTCCGTATTACGAGCATGTTTCATGCATCTCGGATTCCTCAAACATGCATTTCTGAATTGTGAACATGCGCATGACTGATGTTTCAACCACCAAACAAGTTACCTATGCACTCTGAAATATTTACTATGACTTTGTAGCTTCTTCCTATCACCAGTTTCAAGAATCACACTTTGATCCCACAAAAACCCTCTTGGAGCGAATTCTTCCCTAGACATATGTAATTTGCATAGATTCCATTTACATGATATTCCGTGTTCCGTACATGCTACATACATGACGGATTCGACAAATATACATTCCTGAATTGAGGGCATCTGGATTACTAATCTTTCCTCCTCTATAAAAGTACTATTTTCATCTAGACACGTGTACACATTTTCACAAGCTTTCCCTAACACCTGGTTCGAATTCGTGCATTTTTCACAAAAAAATATTTCTGGAGCGATTTCCACCTAATAGGTATGTAATTTACATGAATTCCATCAACATGGCATTCCGGGTTCCGTACATGCTACATGCATGACGGATTCGGCAATCATGCAGTTCTGACTTGTGAGCATGTGGATTACTGACCTTTCATCCACCAAACAATGCGTATATACACTTAGAATTATTTACTCTGACTTCATAGATTTTTCTATCACCAGGTTCTAAAATCGGACATCTGGCACCAGAAAACACTCTTTGAGCGAATTCTCACCAATACACATGTAATTTACATTGTTTACATAACCATGGCATTCCTTATTACGAACATGTTTCATGCATCACGGATTCCTCAAACTTGAATTTCTGAGTTGTGAACATGCGCATGACTGATGTTTCAACCACCATACAAGTTACCTATGCACTATGAAATATTTATTTTGACTTCGTAGCTTCTTCCTATCACCAGTTTCAAGAATCACACTTTGATCCCAGAAAAACATCTAGGAGCGAATTCTTCCCTAGACATATGTAATTTGAATAGATTCCATCTACATGATATTCCGTGTTCCTTACATGCTACATACATGACGGCTTTGACAAACATGCATTCCTGAGGTTAGAGCATGTGGATTACTAATCTTTCATCCTCTATAAAAGGAATATTTTCATCTAGACACGTGTACACATTTTCACAAGCTTTCCCTAACACCAGGTTCGAATTCGTTCATTTTTCACAGAAAAATATTTCTGGAGCGTTTTCCACCTTACAAATATGTAATTTACATGTATTCCAACAACATGGCATTCCGGGTTCCGTACATGCTACATGTATGACGGATTTGGCAATCATGCGTTTCTGACTTGTGAGCATGTTGATACAGACCTTTCACCCTCTGAACAAGGTGTATATAGACTTAGAAATATTTACTCTGTCTTCATATGTTTTTCATATCACCAGGTTCTAAAATCGGACATTTGGCACCAGAAAACACTCTTTGAGCGAATTCTCACAAATACACATGTAATTTACATTGTTTACATAACCATGGCATTCCGTATTACGAGCATGTTTCATGCATCTCGGATTCCTCAAACATGCATTTCTGAATTGTGAACATGCGCATGACTGAAGTTTCAACCACCCAACAAGTTACCTATGCACTCTGAAATGTTTACTTTGACTTTGTAGCTTCTTCCTATCACCAGGTTCAAGAATCACACTTTGATCCCAGAAAAACACTCTTGAAGCGAACACTTCCCTAGACATATGTAATTTGCATAGATTCCATCTACATGATATTCCGTGTTCCGTACATGCTACATACATGACGGATTCGACAAATATACATTCCTGAGTTGAGGGCATCTGGATTACTAATCTTTCCTCCTCTATAAATGTACTATTTTCATCTAGACACGTGTACACAATTTCACAAGCTTTCCCTAAAACCAGGTTCGAATTCGTGCATTTTTCACAAAAAAATATTTCTGGAGCGATTTCCACCTAATAGGTATGTAATTTACATGAATTCCATCAACATGGCATTCCAGGTTCCGTACATGCTACATGCATGACGGATTCGTCAATCATGCAGTTCTGACTTGTGAGCATGTGGATTACTGACCTTTCATCCACCAAACAATTTGTGTATACACTTAGAATTATTTACTCTGACTTCATAGATTTTTCTATCACCAGGTTATAAAATCAGACAAGTGGCACCAGAAAACACTCTTTGAGCGAATTCTCACAAATACACATGTAATTTGCATTGTTTACATAACCATGGCATTCCGTATTACGAACATGTTTCATGCATCACGGATTCCTCAAACTTGAATTTCTGAGTTGTGAACATTCGCATGACTGATATTTCAACCACCAAACAAGTTACCTATGCACTCTGAAATATTTATTTTGACTTCGTAGCTTCTTCCTATCACCAGTTTCAAGAATCACACTTTGATCCCAGAAAAACCCTCTTGGAGCGAATTCTTCCCTAGACATATGTAATTTGAATAGATTCCATCTACATGATATTCCGTGTTCCTTACATGCTACATACATGTCGGCTTTGACAAACATGCATTCCTGATTTGCGAGCATGTGGATTACTAATCTTTCATCCTCTATAAAAGGAATATTTTCATCTAGACACGTGTACACATTTTCACAAGCTTTCCCTAACACCAGGTTCGAATTCGTTCATTTTTCACAGAAAAATAGTTCTGGAGCGTTTTCCACCTTACAGATATGTAATTTACATGTATTCCAACAACATGGCATTCCGGGTTCCGTACATGCTACATGTATGACGGATTTGGCAATCATGCGTTTCTGACTTGTGAGCATGTGGATTACAGACCTTTCACCCTCCGAACAAGGCGTATATAGACTTAGAAATATTTACTCTGACTTTATAGGTTTTTCCTATCACCAGGTTCTAAAATCGGACATTTGGCACCAGAAAACACTATTTGTGCGAATTCTCACAAATACACATGTAATTTACATTGTTTACATAACCATGGCATTCCGTATTACGAGCATGTTTCATGCATCTCGGATTCCTCAAACATGCATTTCTGAATTGTGAACATGCGCATGACTGATGTTTCAACCACCAAACAAGTTACCTATGCACTCTGAAATATTTACTTTGACTTTGTAGCTTCTTCCTATCACCAGTTTCAAGAATCACACTTTGATCCCACAAAAACCCTCTTGGAGCGAATTCTTCCCTAGACATATTTAATTTGCATAGATTCCATCTACATGATATTCCGTGTTCCGTACATGCTACATACATGACGGCTTTGACAAACATGCATTCCTGAGTTGAGAGCATGTGGATTACTAATCTTTCATCCTCTATAAAAGGAATATTTTCATCTAGACACGTGTACACATTTTCACAAGCTTTCCCTAACACCAGGTTCGAATTCGTTCATTTTTCACAGAAAAATAGTTCTGGAGCGTTTTCCACCTAACAGATGTGTAATTTACATGTATTCCAACAACATGGCATTCCGGGTTCCGTACATGCTACATGCATGACGGATTCGGCAATCATGCAGTTCTGACTTGTGAGCATGTGGATTACTGACCTTTCATCCACCAAACAATGCGTATATACACTTAGAATTATTTACTCTGACTTCATAGATTTTTCTATCACCAGGTTCTAAAATCGGACATCTGGCACCAGAAAACACTCTTTGAGCGAATTCTCACCAATACACATGTAATTTACATTGTTTACATAACCATGGCATTCCGTATTACGAGCATGTTTCATGCATCTCGGATTCCTCAAACATGCATTTCTGAATTGTGTACATGCGCATGACTGATGTTTCAACCACCAAACCAGTAACCTATGCACTCTGAAATATTTACTTTGACTTTGTAGCTTCTTCCTATCACCAGTTTCAAGAATCACACTTTGATCCCACAAAAACCCTCTTGGAGCGAATTCTTCCCTAGACATATGTAATTTGCATAGATTCCATCTACATGATATTCCGTGTTCCGTACATGCTACATACATGACGGATTCGACAAATATACATTCCTGAGTTGAGGGCATCTGGATTACTAATCTTTCCTCCTCTATAAAAGTACTATTTTCATCTAGACCCGTGTACACATTTTCACAAGCTTTCCCTAAAACCAGGTTCGAATTCGTGCATTTTTCACAAAAAAATATTTCTGGAGCGATTTCCACCTAATAGGTATGTAATTTACATGAATTCCATCAATATGGCATTCCGGGTTCCGTACATGCTACATGCATGACGGATTCGGCAATCATGCAGTTCTGACTTGTGAGCATGTGGATTACTGACCTTTCATCCACCAAACAATTCGTACATACACTTAGAATTATTTACTCTTACTTCGTAGATTTTTCTATCACCAGGTTCTAAAATCGGACATTTGACACCAGAAAACACTTTTTGAGCGAATTCTCACCAATACACATGTAATTTACATTGTTTACAAAACCATGGCTTTTCGTATTACGAACATGTTTCATGCATCACGGATTCCTCCAACTTGAATTTCTGAGTTGTGAACATGCGCATGACTGATGTTTCAATCACCAAACAAGTTACCTATGCACTCTGAAATATTAATTTTGAATTCGTAGCTTCTTCCTATCATCAGTGTCAAGAATCACACTTTGATCCCAGAAAAACCCTCTTGGAGCGAATTCTTCCCTAGACATATGTAATTTGAATAGATTCCATCTACATGATAATCCGTGTTCCTTACATGCTACATACATGACGGCTTTGACAAACATGCATTCCTGAGTTGAGAGCATGTGGATTACTAATCTTTCATCCTCTATAAAAGGAATATTTTCATCTAGACACGTGTACACATTTTCACAAGCTTTCCCTAACACCAGGTTCAAATTCGTGCATTTTTCACAGAAAAATATTTCTGGAGCGTTTTCCACCTAACAGATATGTAATTTACATGTATTCCAACAACATGGCATTTCGGGTTCCGTACATGCTACATGTATGAAAAATTTGGCAATCATGCGTTTCTGACTTGTGAGCATGTGGATTACACACCTTTCACCCTCCAAAAAAGGCGTATATAGACTTACAAATATTTCTTCTGACTTCATAGGTTTGTCCTATCACCATGTTCTAAAATCGGACATTTGGCACCAGAAAACACTCTTTGAGTGAATTCTCACCAATACACATGTAATTTACATTGTTTACATAACCATAGAATTCCGTATTACGAGCATGTTTCATTCATCACGGATTCCTCAAACATGCATTTCTGAGTTGTGAACATGCGCATGACTGATGTTTCAACCACCAAACAAGTTACTTATGCACTCTGAAATATTTATTTTGACTTCGAAGCTTCTTCCTAACACCAGTTTCAAGAATCACACTTTGATCCCAGAAAAACACTCTTGTTGCGAATTCTACCCTAGAGATTTGTAATTTGATTAGATCCCATCTACATGATATTCCGTGTTCCTTACATGCTACATACGTGACGGCTTTGATAAACATGCATTCCTGAGTTGAGAGCATGTGGATTAATAATCTTTCATTCTCTATTAAAGGAATATTTTCATCTAGACCCTTGTACACATTTTCAAAAGCTTTCCCTAACACCAGGTTCGAATTCGTGCATTTTTTACAGAAAAATAGTTCTGGAGCGATTTCCACCTAATAGGTATGTAATTTACATGAATTCCATCAACATGGCTTTCCGGGTTCCGTACAAGCTACATGTATGACGGATTTGACAAACATGCATTCCTGAGTTGAGAGCATGTGGATTACTAATCTTTCATCCTCTATAAAGGAATATTTTCATCTAGACACGTGTACAAATTTTCACAAGCTTTCCCTAACACCAGATTCGAATTCGTTCATTTTTCACAGAAAAATAGTTCTGGAGCGTTTTCCACCTTACAAATATGTAATTTACATGTATTCCAACAACATGGCATTCCGGGTTCCGTACATGCTACATGTATGATTGATTTGGCAATCATGCGTTTCTGACTTGTGAGCATGTGGATTACAGACCTTTCAACCTCCGAACAAGGCATATATAGACTTAGAAATATTTAATCGGACTTTATAGGTTTTTCCTATCACCAGGTTCTAAAATCGGACATTTGGCACCAGAAAACACTCTTTGAGCGAATTCTCACAAATACACATGTAATTTACATTGTTTATATAACCATGGCATTCCGTATTACGAGCATGTTTCATGCATCTCGGATTCCTCAAACATGCATTTCTGAATTGTGAACATGCGCATGACTGATGTTTCTACCACCAAACAAGTTACCTATGCACTCTGAAATATTTATTTTGACTTTGTAGCTTCTTCCTATCACCAGTTTCAAGAATCACACTTTGATCCCACAAAAACCCTCTTGGAGCGAATACTTCCCTAGACATATGTAATTTGCATAGATTCCATCTACATGATATTCCGTGTTCCGTAAATGCTACATACATGACGGATTCGACAAATATACATTCTTGAGTTGAGGGCATCTGGATTACTAATCTTTCCTCCTCTATATAAGTACTATTTTCATCTAGACACATGTACACATTTTCACAAGCTTTCCCTAAAACTAGGTTCGAATTCGTGCATTTTTCACAAAAAAATATTTCTGGAGCGATTTCCACCTAATAGGTATGTAATTTACATGAATTCCATCAACATGGCATTCCAGGTTCCGTACATGCTACATGCATGACGGATTCGGCAATCATGCAGTTCTGACTTGTGAGCATGTGGATTACTGACCTTTCATCCACCAAACAATTTGTGTATACACTTAGAATTATTTACTCTGACTTCATAGATTTTTCTATCACCAGGTTATAAAATCAGACAAGTGGCACCAGAAAACACTCTTTGAGCGAATTCTCACAAATACACATGTAATTTGCATTGTTTACATAACCATGGCATTCCGTATTACGAACATGTTTCATGCATCACGGATTCCTCAAACTTGAATTTCTGAGTTGTGAACATGCGCATGACTGATATTTCAACCACCAAACAAGTTACCTATGCACTCTGAAATATTTATTTTGACTTCGTAGCTTCTTCCTATCACCAGTTTCAAGAATCACACTTTGATCCCAGAAAAACCCTCTTGGAGCGAATTCTTCCCTAGACATATGTAATTTGAATAGATTCCATCTACATGATATTCCGTGTTCCTTACATGCTACATACATGTCGGCTTTGAGAAACATGCATTCCTGATTTGCGAGCATGTGGATTACTAATCTTTCATCCTCTATAAAAGGAATATTTTCATCTAGACACGTGTACACATTTTCACAAGCTTTCCCTAACACCAGGTTCGAATTCGTTCATTTTTCACAGAAAAATAGTTCTGGAGCGTTTTCCACCTTACAGATATGTAATTTACATGTATTCCAACAACATGGCATTCCGGGTTCCGTACATGCTACATGTATGACGGATTTGGCAATCATGCGTTTCTGACTTGTGAGCATGTGGATTACAGACCTTTCACCCTCCGAACAAGGCGTATATAGACTTAGAAATATTTACTCTGACTTTATAGGTTTTTCCTATCACCAGGTTCTAAAATCGGACATTTGGCACCAGAAAACACTATTTGTGCGAATTCTCACAAATACACATGTAATTTACATTGTTTACATAACCATGGCATTCCGTATTACGAGCATGTTTCATGCATCTCGGATTCCTCAAACATGCATTTCTGAATTGTGAACATGCGCATGACTGATGTTTCAACCACCAAACAAGTTACCTATGCACTCTGAAATATTTACTTTGACTTTGTAGCTTCTTCCTATCACCAGTTTCAAGAATCACACTTTGATCCCACAAAAACCCTCTTGGAGCGAATTCTTCCCTAGACATATTTAATTTGCATAGATTCCATCTACATGATATTCCGTGTTCCGTACATGCTACATACATGACGGCTTTGACAAACATGCATTCCTGAGTTGAGAGCATGTGGATTACTAATCTTTCATCCTCTATAAAAGGAATATTTTCATCTAGACACGTGTACACATTTTCACAAGCTTTCCCTAACACCAGGTTCGAATTCGTTCATTTTTCACAGAAAAATAGTTCTGGAGCGTTTTCCACCTAACAGATGTGTAATTTACATGTATTCCAACAACATGGCATTCCGGGTTCCGTACATGCTACATGCATGACGGATTCGGCAATCATGCAGTTCTGACTTGTGAGCATGTGGATTACTGACCTTTCATCCACCAAACAATGCGTATATACACTTAGAATTATTTACTCTGACTTCATAGATTTTTCTATCACCAGGTTCTAAAATCGGACATCTGGCACCAGAAAACACTCTTTGAGCGAATTCTCACCAATACACATGTAATTTACATTGTTTACATAACCATGGCATTCCGTATTACGAGCATGTTTCATGCATCTCGGATTCCTCAAACATGCATTTCTGAATTGTGTACATGCGCATGACTGATGTTTCAACCACCAAACCAGTAACCTATGCACTCTGAAATATTTACTTTGACTTTGTAGCTTCTTCCTATCACCAGTTTCAAGAATCACACTTTGATCCCACAAAAACCCTCTTGGAGCGAATTCTTCCCTAGACATATGTAATTTGCATAGATTCCATCTACATGATATTCCGTGTTCCGTACATGCTACATACATGACGGATTCGACAAATATACATTCCTGAGTTGAGGGCATCTGGATTACTAATCTTTCCTCCTCTATAAAAGTACTATTTTCATCTAGACCCGTGTACACATTTTCACAAGCTTTCCCTAAAACCAGGTTCGAATTCGTGCATTTTTCACAAAAAAATATTTCTGGAGCGATTTCCACCTAATAGGTATGTAATTTACATGAATTCCATCAATATGGCATTCCGGGTTCCGTACATGCTACATGCATGACGGATTCGGCAATCATGCAGTTCTGACTTGTGAGCATGTGGATTACTGACCTTTCATCCACCAAACAATTCGTACATACACTTAGAATTATTTACTCTTACTTCGTAGATTTTTCTATCACCAGGTTCTAAAATCGGACATTTGACACCAGAAAACACTTTTTGAGCGAATTCTCACCAATACACATGTAATTTACATTGTTTACAAAACCATGGCTTTTCGTATTACGAACATGTTTCATGCATCACGGATTCCTCCAACTTGAATTTCTGAGTTGTGAACATGCGCATGACTGATGTTTCAATCACCAAACAAGTTACCTATGCACTCTGAAATATTAATTTTGAATTCGTAGCTTTTCCTATCATCAGTGTCAAGAATCACACTTTGATCCCAGAAAAACCCTCTTGGAGCGAATTCTTCCCTAGACATATGTAATTTGAATAGATTCCATCTACATGATAATCCGTGTTCCTTACATGCTACATACATGACGGCTTTGACAAACATGCATTCCTGAGTTGAGAGCATGTGGATTACTAATCTTTCATCCTCTATAAAAGGAATATTTTCATCTAGACACGTGTACACATTTTCACAAGCTTTCCCTAACACCAGGTTCAAATTCGTGCATTTTTCACAGAAAAATATTTCTGGAGCGTTTTCCACCTAACAGATATGTAATTTACATGTATTCCAACAACATGGCATTTCGGGTTCCGTACATGCTACATGTATGAAGAATTTGGCAATCATGCGTTTCTGACTTGTGAGCATGTGGATTACACACCTTTCACCCTCCAAAAAAGGCGTATATAGACTTACAAATATTTCTTCTGACTTCATAGGTTTGTCCTATCACCATGTTCTAAAATCGGACATTTGGCACCAGAAAACACTCTTTGAGTGAATTCTCACCAATACACATGTAATTTACATTGTTTACATAACCATAGAATTCCGTATTACGAGCATGTTTCATTCATCACGGATTCCTCAAACATGCATTTCTGAGTTGTGAACATGCGCATGACTGATGTTTCAACCACCAAACAAGTTACTTATGCACTCTGAAATATTTATTTTGACTTCGAAGCTTCTTCCTAACACCAGTTTCAAGAATCACACTTTGATCCCAGAAAAACACTCTTGTTGCGAATTCTACCCTAGAGATTTGTAATTTGATTAGATCCCATCTACATGATATTCCGTGTTCCTTACATGCTACATACGTGACGGCTTTGATAAACATGCATTCCTGAGTTGAGAGCATGTGGATTAATAATCTTTCATTCTCTATTAAAGGAATATTTTCATCTAGACCCTTGTACACATTTTCAAAAGCTTTCCCTAACACCAGGTTCGAATTCGTGCATTTTTTACAGAAAAATAGTTCTGGAGCGATTTCCACCTAATAGGTATGTAATTTACATGAATTCCATCAACATGGCTTTCCGGGTTCCGTACAAGCTACATGTATGACGGATTTGACAAACATGCATTCCTGAGTTGAGAGCATGTGGATTACTAATCTTTCATCCTCTATAAAGGAATATTTTCATCTAGACACGTGTACAAATTTTCACAAGCTTTCCCTAACACCAGATTCGAATTCGTTCATTTTTCACAGAAAAATAGTTCTGGAGCGTTTTCCACCTTACAAATATGTAATTTACATGTATTCCAACAACATGGCATTCCGGGTTCCGTACATGCTACATGTATGATTGATTTGGCAATCATGCGTTTCTGACTTGTGAGCATGTGGATTACAGACCTTTCAACCTCCGAACAAGGCATATATAGACTTAGAAATATTTAATCGGACTTTATAGGTTTTTCCTATCACCAGGTTCTAAAATCGGACATTTGGCACCAGAAAACACTCTTTGAGCGAATTCTCACAAATACACATGTAATTTACATTGTTTATATAACCATGGCATTCCGTATTACGAGCATGTTTCATGCATCTCGGATTCCTCAAACATGCATTTCTGAATTGTGAACATGCGCATGACTGATGTTTCTACCACCAAACAAGTTACCTATGCACTCTGAAATATTTATTTTGACTTTGTAGCTTCTTCCTATCACCAGTTTCAAGAATCACACTTTGATCCCACAAAAACCCTCTTGGAGCGAATACTTCCCTAGACATATGTAATTTGCATAGATTCCATCTACATGATATTCCGTGTTCCGTAAATGCTACATACATGACGGATTCGACAAATATACATTCTTGAGTTGAGGGCATCTGGATTACTAATCTTTCCTCCTCTATATAAGTACTATTTTCATCTAGACACATGTACACATTTTCACAAGCTTTCCCTAAAACTAGGTTCGAATTCGTGCATTTTTCACAAAAAAATATTTCTGGAGCGATTTCCACCTAATAGGTATGTAATTTACATGAATTCCATCAACATGGCATTCCAGGTTCCGTACATGCTACATGCATGACGGATTCGGCAATCATGCAGTTCTGACTTGTGAGCATGTGGATTACTGACCTTTCATCCACCAAACAATTTGCATATACACTTAGAATTATTTACTCTGACTTCATAGATTTTTCTATCACCAGGTTATAAAATCAGACAAGTGGCACCAGAAAACACTCTTTGAGCGAATTCTCACAAATACACATGTAATTTACATTGTTTACATAACCATGGCATTCCGTATTACGAACATGTTTCATGCATCACGGATTCCTCAAACATGCATTTCTGAGTTGTGAACATGCGCATGACTGATGTTTCAACCACCAAACAAGTTAACTATGCACTATGAAATATTTATTTTGACTTCGTAGCTTCTTCCTATCACCAGTTTCAAGAATCACACTTTGATCCCAGAAAAACCCTCTAGGAGCCAATTCTTCCCTAGACATATGTAATTTGAATAGATTCCATCTACATAATATTCCGTGTTCCTTACATGCTACATACATGTCGGCTTTGACAAACATGCATTTCTGAGTTGCGAGCATGTGGATTACTAATCTTTCATCCTCTATAAAAGGAATATTTTCATCTAGACACGTGTACACATTTTCACAAGCTTTCCCTAACACCAGGTTCGAATTCGTTCATTTTTCACAGAAAAATAGTTCTGGAGCGTTTTCCACCTTACAGATATGTAATTTACATGTATTCCAACAACATGGCATTCCGGGTTCCGTACATGCTACATGTATGACGGATTTGGCAATCATGCGTTTCTGACTTGTGAGCATGTGGATTACAGACCTTTCACCCTCCGAACAAGGCGTATATAGACTTAGAAATATTTACTCTGAGTTGATAGGTTTTTCCTATCACCAGGTTCTAAAATCGGACATTTGGCACCAGAAAACACTCTTTGAGCGAATTCTCACAAATACACATGTGATTTATATTGTTTACATAACCATGGCATTCCGTATTACGAGCATGTTTCATGCATCTCGGATTCCTCAAACATGCATTTCTGAATTGTGAACATGCGCATGACTGATGTTTCAACCACCAAACAAGTTACCTATGCACTCTGAAATATTTACTTTGACTTTGTAGCTTCTTCCTATCACCAGTTTCAAGAATCACACTTTGATCCCACAAAAACCCTCTTGGAGCGAATTCTTCCCTAGACATATGTAATTTGCATAGATTCCATCTACATGATATTCCGTGTTCCGTACATGCTACATACATGACGGATTCGACAAATATACATTCCTGAATTGAGGGCATCTGGATTACTAATCTTTCCTCCTCTATAAAAGTACTATTTTCATCTAGACACGTGTACACATTTTCACAAGCTTTCCCTAACACCTGGTTCGAATTCGTGCATTTTTCACAAAAAAATATTTCTGGAGCGATTTCCACCTAATAGGTATGTAATTTACATGAATTCCATCAACATGGCATTCCGGGTTCCGTACATGCTACATGCATGACGGATTCGGCAATCATGCAGTTCTGACTTGTGAGCATGTGGATTACTGACCTTTCATCCACCAAACAATGCGTATATACACTTAGAATTATTTACTCTGACTTCATAGATTTTTCTATCACCAGGTTCTAAAATCGGACATCTGGCACCAGAAAACACTCTTTGAGCGAATTCTCACCAATACACATGTAATTTACATTGTTTACATAACCATGGCATTCCTTATTACGAACATGTTTCATGCATCTCGGATTCCTCAAACTTGAATTTCTGAGTTCTGAACATGCGCATGACTGATGTTTCAACCACCAAACAAGTTACCTATGCACTATGAAATATTTATTTTGACTTCGTAGCTTCTTCCTATCACCAGTTTCAAGAATCACACTTTGATCCCAGAAAAACATCTAGGAGCGAATTCTTCCCTAGACATATGTAATTTGAATAGATTCCATCTACATGATATTCCGTGTTCCTTACATGCTACATACATGACGGCTTTGACAAACATGCATTCCTGAGTTTAGAGCATGTGGATTACTAATCTTTCATCCTCTATAAAAGGAATATTTTCATCTAGACACGTGTACACATTTTCACAAGCTTTCCCTAACACCAGGTTCGAATTCGTTCATTTTTCACAGAAAAATATTTCTGGAGCGTTTTCCACCTTACAAATATGTAATTTACATGTATTCCAACAACATGGCATTCCGGGTTCCGTACATGCTACATGTATGACGGATTTGGCAATCATGCGTTTCTGACTTGTGAGCATGTGGATTACACACCTTTCACCCTCCAAAAAAGGCGTATATAGACTTACAAATACTTCTTCTGACTTCATAGTTTGTCCTATCACCATGTTCTAAAATCGGACATTTGGCACCAGAAAACACTCTTTGAGTGAATTCTCACCAATACACATGTAATTTACATTGTTTACATAACCATAGAATTCCGTATTACGAGCATGTTTCATTCATCACGGATTCCTCAAACATGCATTTCTGAGTTGTGAACATGCGCATGACTGATGTTTCAACCACCAAACAAGTTACTTATGCACTCTGAAATATTTATTTTGACTTCGTAGCTTCTTCCTTACACCTGTTTCAAGAATCACACTTTGATCCCAGAAAAACACTCTTGTTGCGAATTCTACCCTAGAGATATGTAATTTGATTAAATTCCATCTACATGATATTCCGTGTTCCTTACATGCTACATACGTGACGGCTTTGACAAACATGCATTCCTGAGTTGAGAGCATGTGGATTAATAATCTTTCATCCTCTATTAAAGGAATATTTTCATCTAGACCCGTGTACACATTTTCACAAGCTTTCCCTAACACCAGGTTCGAATTCGTGCATTTTTTACAGAAAAATAGTTCTGGAGCGATTTCCACCTAATAGGTATGTAATTTACATGAATTCCATCAACATGGCTTTCCGGGTTCCGTACAAGCTACATGTATGACGGATTTGACAAACATGCATTCCTGAGTTGAGAGCATGTGGATTACTAATCTTTCATCCTCTATAAAGGAATATTTTCATCTAGACACGTGTACAAATTTTCACAAGCTTTCCCTAACACCAGATTCGAATTCGTTCATTTTTCACAGAAAAATAGTTCTGGAGCCTTTTCCACCTTACAAATATGTAATTTACATGTATTCCAACAACATGGCATTCCGGGTTCCGTACATGCTACATGTATGATTGATTTGGCAATCATGCGTTTCTGACTTGTGAGCATGTGGATTACAGACCTTTCAACCTCCGAACAAGGCATATATAGACTTAGAAATATTTAATCTGACTTTATAGGTTTTTCCTATCACCAGGTTCTAAAATCGGACATTTGGCACCAGAAAACACTCTTTGAGCGAATTCTCACAAATACACATGTAATTTACATTGTTTATATAACCATGGCATTCCGTATTACGAGCATGTTTCATGCATCTCGGATTCCTCAAACATGCATTTCTGAATTGTGAACATGCGCATGACTGATGTTTCAACCACCAAACAAGTTACCTATGCACTCTGAAATATTTACTTTGACTTTGTAGCTTCTTCCTATCACCAGTTTCAAGAATCACACTTTGATCCCACAAAAACCCTCTTGGAGCGAATTCTTCCCTAGACATATCTAATTTGCATAGATTCCATCTACATGATATTCCGTGTTCCGTACATGCTACATACATGACGGATTCGACAAATATACATTCTTGAGTTGAGGGCATCTGGATTACTAATCTTTCCTCCTCTATATAAGTACTATTTTCATCTAGACACGTGTACACATTTTCACAAGCTTTCCCTAAAACTAGGTTCGAATTCGTGCATTTTTCACAAAAAAATATTTCTGGAGCGATTTCCACCTAATAGGTATGTAATTTACATGAATTCCATCAACATGGCATTCCAGGTTCCGTACATGCTACATGCATGACGGATTCGGCAATCATGCAGTTCTGACTTGTGAGCATGTGGATTACTGACCTTTCATCCACCAAACAATTTGTGTATACACTTAGAATTATTTACTCTGACTTCATAGATTTTTCTATCACCAGGTTATAAAATCAGACAAGTGGCACCAGAAAACACTCTTTGAGCGAATTCTCACAAATACACATGTAATTTACATTGTTTACATAACCATGGCATTCCGTATTACGAACATGTTTCATGCATCACGGATTCCTCAAACTTGAATTTCTGAGTTGTGAACATTCGCATGACTGATATTTCAACCACCAAACAAGTTACCTATGCACTCTGAAATATTTATTTTGACTTCGTAGCTTCTTCCTATCACCAGTTTCAAGAATCACACTTTGATCCCAGAAAAACCCTCTTGGAGCGAATTCTTCCCTAGACATATGTAATTTGAATAGATTCCATCTACATGATATTCCGTGTTCCTTACATGCTACATACATGTCGGCTTTGACAAACATGCATTCCTGAGTTGCGAGCATGTGGATTACTAATCTTTCATCCTCTATAAAAGGAATATTTTCATCTAGACACGTGTACACATTTTCACAAGCTTTCCCTAACACCAGGTTCGAATTCGTTCATTTTTCACAGAAAAATAGTTCTGGAGCGTTTTCCACCTTACAGATATGTAATTTACATGTATTCCAACAACATGGCATTCCGGGTTCCGTACATGCTACATGTATGACGGATTTGGCAATCATGCGTTTCTGACTTGTGAGCATGTGGATTACAGACCTTTCACCCTCCGAACAAGGCGTATATAGACTTAGAAATATTTACTCTGAGTTGATAGGTTTTTCCTATCACCAGGTTCTAAAATCGGACATTTGGCACCAGAAAACACTCTTTGAGCGAATTCTCACAAATACACATGTAATTTATATTGTTTACATAACCATGGCATTCCGTATTACGAGCATGTTTCATGCATCTCGGATTCCTCAAACATGCATTTCTGAATAGTGACCATGCGCATGACTTATGTTTCAACCACCCAACAAGTTACCTATGCACTCTGAAATATTTACTTTGACTTTGTAGCTTCTTCCTATCACCAGTTTCAGGAATCACACTTTGATCCCACAAAAACCCTCTTGGAGCGAATTCTTCCCTAGACATATGTAATTTGCATTGATTCCATCTAAATGATATTCCGTGTTCCTTACATGCTACATACATGACGGCTTTGACAAACGTGCATTCCTGAGTTGAGAACATGTGGATTACTAATCTTTCATCCTCTATAAGAGTACTATTTTCATCTAGACACGTGTACACATTTTCACAAGTTTTCCCTAACACCAGGTTCGAATTCGTTCATTTTTCACAGAAAAATAGTTCTGGAGCGGTTTCCACCTAACAGATATGTAATTTACATGTATTCCAACAACATGGCATTCCGGGTTCCGTACATGCTACATGTATGACGGATTTGGAAATCATGCGTTTCTGACTTGTGAGCATGTGGATTACAGACCTTTCACCCTCCGAACAAGGCGTATATAGACTTAGAAATATTTACTCTGACTTTATAGGTTTTTCCTATCACCAGGTTCTAAAATCGGACATTTGGCACCAGAAAACACTCTTTGAGCGAATTCTCACAAATACACATGTAATTTACATTGTTTACATAACCATGGCATTCCGTATTACGAGCATGTTTCATGCATCTCGGATTCCTCAAACATGCATTTCTGAATTGTGAACATGCGCATGACTGATGTTTCAACCACCAAACAAGTTACATATGCACTCTGAAATATTTACTTTGACTTTGTAGCTTCTTCCTATCACTAGTTTCAAGAATCACACATTGATCCCACAAAAAACCTCTTGGAGCGAATTCTTCCCTAGACATATTTAATTTGCATAGATTCCATCTACATGATATTCCGTGTTCCGTACATGCTACATACATGACGGCTTTGACAAACATGCATTCCTGAGTTGAGAGCATGTGGATTACTAATCTTTCATCCTCTATAAAAGGAATATTTTCATCTAGACACGTGTACACATTTTCACAAGCTTTCCCTAACACCAGGTTCGAATTCGTTCATTTTTCACAGAAAAATAGTTCTGCAGCGTTTTCCACCTAACAGATGTGTAATTTACATGTATTCCAACAACATGGCATTCCGGGTTCCGTACATGCTACATGCATGACGGATTCGGCAATCATGCAGTTCTGACTTGTGAGCATGTGGATTACTGACCTTTCATCCACCAAACAATGCGTATATACACTTAGAATTATTTACTCTGACTTCATAGATTTTTCTATCACCAGGTTCTAAAATCGGACATCTGGCACCAGAAAACACTCTTTGAGCGAATTCTCACAAATACACATGTAATTTATATTGTTTACATAACCATGGCATTCCGTATTACGAGCATGTTTCATGCATCTCGGATTCCTCAAACATGCATTTCTGAATAGTGAACATGCGCATGACTGATGTTTCAACCACCCAACAAGTTACCTATGCACTCTGAAATATTTACTTTGACTTTGTAGCTTCTTCCTATCACCAGTTTCAGGAATCACACTTTGATCCCACAAAAACCCTCTTGGAGCGAATTCTTCCCTAGACATATGTAATTTGCATTGATTCCATCTACATGATATTCCGTGTTCCTTACATGCTACATACATGACGGCTTTGACAAACGTGCATTCCTGAGTTGAGAACATGTGGATTACTAATCTTTCATCCTCTATAAAAGTACTATTTTCATCTAGACACGTGTACACATTTTCACAAGTTTTCCCTAACACCAGGTTCGAATTCGTTCATTTTTCACAGAAAAATAGTTCTGGAGCGGTTTCCACCTAACAGATATGTAATTTACATGTATTCCAACAACATGGCATTCCGGGTTCCGTACATGCTACATGTATGACGGATTTGGAAATCATGCGTTTCTGACTTGTGAGCATGTGGATTACAGACCTTTCACCCTCCGAACAAGGCGTATATAGACTTAGAAATATTTACTCTGACTTTATAGGTTTTTCCTATCACCAGGTTCTAAAATCGGACATTTGGCACCAGAAAACACTCTTTGAGCGAATTCTCACAAATACACATGTAATTTACATTGTTTACATAACCATGGCATTCCGTATTACGAGCATGTTTCATGCATCTCGGATTCCTCAAACATGCATTTCTGAATTGTGAACATGCGCATGACTGATGTTTCAACCACCAAACAAGTTACCTATGCACTCTGAAATATTTACTTTGACTTTGTAGCTTCTTCCTATCACCAGTTTCAAGAATCACACTTTGATCCCACAAAAACCCTCTTGGAGCGAATTCTTCCCTAGACATATTTAATTTGCATAGATTCCATCTACATGATATTCCGTGTTCCGTACATGCTACATACATGACGGCTTTGACAAACATGCATTCCTGAGTTGAGAGCATGTGGATTACTAATCTTTCATCCTCTATAAAAGGAATATTTTCATCTAGACACGTGTACACATTTTCACAAGCTTTCCCTAACACCAGGTTCGAATTCGTTCATTTTTCACAGAAAAAAAGTTCTGCAGCGTTTTCCACCTAACAGATGTGTAATTTACATGTATTCCAACAACATGGCATTCCGGGTTCCGTACATGCTACATGCATGACGGATTCGGCAATCATGCAGTTCTGACTTGTGAGCATGTGGATTACTGACCTTTCATCCACCAAACAATGCGTATATACACTTAGAATTATTTACTCTGACTTCATAGATTTTTCTATCACCAGGTTCTAAAATCGGACATCTGGCACCAGAAAACACTCTTTGAGCGAATTCTCACCAATCCACATGTAATTTACATTGTTTACATAACCATGGCATTCCGTATTACGAGCATGTTTCATGCATCTCGGATTCCTCAAACATGCATTTCTGAATAGTGAACATGCGCATGACTTATGTTTCAACCACCCAACAAGTTACCTATGCACTCTGAAATATTTACTTTGACTTTGTAGCTTCTTCCTATCACCAGTTTCAGGAATCACACTTTGATCCCACAAAAACCCTCTTGGAGCGAATTCTTCCCTAGACATATGTAATTTGCATTGATTCCATCTACATGATATTCCGTGTTCCTTACATGCTACATACATGACGGCTTTGACAAACGTGCATTCCTGAGTTGAGAACATGTGGATTACTAATCTTTCATCCTCTATAAAAGTACTATTTTCATCTAGACACGTGTACACATTTTCACAAGTTTTCCCTAACACCAGGTTCGAATTCGTTCATTTTTCACAGAAAAATAGTTCTGGAGCGGTTTCCACCTAACAGATATGTAATTTACATGTATTCCAACAACATGGCATTCCGGGTTCCGTACATGCTACATGTATGACGGATTTGGAAATCATGCGTTTCTGACTTGTGAGCATGTGGATTACAGACCTTTCACCCTCCGAACAAGGCGTATATAGACTTAGAAATATTTACTCTGACTTTATAGGTTTTTCCTATCACCAGGTTCTAAAATCGGACATTTGGCACCAGAAAACACTCTTTGAGCGAATTCTCACAAATACACATGTAATTTACATTGTTTACATAACCATGGCATTCCGTATTACGAGCATGTTTCATGCATCTCGGATTCCTCAAACATGCATTTCTGAATTGTGAACATGCGCATGACTGATGTTTCAACCACCAAACAAGTTACCTATGCACTCTGAAATATTTACTTTGACTTTGTAGCTTCTTCCTATCACCAGTTTCAAGAATCACACTTTGATCCCACAAAAACCCTCTTGGAGCGAATTCTTCCCTAGACATATTTAATTTGCATAGATTCCATCTACATGATATTCCGTGTTCCGTACATGCTACATACATGACGGCTTTGACAAACATGCATTCCTGAGTTGAGAGCATGTGGATTACTAATCTTTCATCCTCTATAAAAGGAATATTTTCATCTAGACACGTGTACACATTTTCACAAGCTTTCCCTAACACCAGGTTCGAATTCGTTCATTTTTCACAGAAAAAAAGTTCTGCAGCGTTTTCCACCTAACAGATGTGTAATTTACATGTATTCCAACAACATGGCATTCCGGGTTCCGTACATGCTACATGCATGACGGATTCGGCAATCATGCAGTTCTGACTTGTGAGCATGTGGATTACTGACCTTTCATCCACCAAACAATGCGTATATACACTTAGAATTATTTACTCTGACTTCATAGATTTTTCTATCACCAGGTTCTAAAATCGGACATCTGGCACCAGAAAACACTCTTTGAGCGAATTCTCACCAATCCACATGTAATTTACATTGTTTACATAACCATGGCATTCCGTATTACGAGCATGTTTCATGCATCACGGATTCCTCAAACATGCATTTCTGAGTTGTGAACATGCGCATGACTGATGTTTCAACCACCAAACAAGTTACCTATGCACTATGAAATATTTATTTTGACTTCGTAGCTTCTTCCTATCACCAGTTTCAAGAATCACACTTTGATCCCAGAAAAACACTCTTGGAGCGAATTCTTCCCTAGACATATGTAATTTGAATAGAATCCATCTACATGATATTCCGTGTTCCTTACATGCTACATACATGACGGCTTTGACAAACATGCATTCCTGAGTTGAGAGCATGTGGATTACTAATCTTTCATCCTCTATAAAAGGAATATTTTCATCTAGACACGTGTACACATTTTCACAAGCTTTCCCTAACACCAGGTTCGAATTCGTTCATTTTTCACAGAAAAATAGTTCTGGAGCGTTTTCCACCTAACAGATATGTAATTTACATGTATTCCAACAACATGGCATTCCGGGTTCCGTACATGCTACATGTATGACGCATTTGGCAATCATGCGTTTCTGACTTGTGAGTATGTGGATTACAGACCTTTCACCCTCCGAACAAGGCGTATATAAACTTAGAAATATTTACTCTGACTTTATAGGTTTTTCCTATCACCAGGTTCTAAAATCGGACATTTGGCACCAGAAAACACTCTTTGAGCGAATTCTCACAAATACACATGTAATTTATATTGTTTACATAACCATGGCATTCCGTATTACGAGCATGTTTCATGCATCTCGGATTCCTCAAACATGCATTTCTGAATAGTGAACATGCGCATGACTTATGTTTCAACCACCCAACAAGTTACCTATGCACTCTGAAATATTTACTTTGACTTTGTAGCTTCTTCCTATCACCAGTTTCAGGAATCACACTTTGATCCCACAAAAACCCTCTTGGAGCGAATTCTTCCCTAGACATATGTAATTTGCATTGATTCCATCTACATGATATTCCGTGTTCCTTACATGCTACATACATGACGGCTTTGACAAACGTGCATTCCTGAGTTGAGAACATGTGGATTACTAATCTTTCATCCTCTATAAAAGTACTATTTTCATCTAGACACGTGTACACATTTTCACAAGTTTTCCCTAACACCAGGTTCGAATTCGTTCATTTTTCACAGAAAAATAGTTCTGGAGCGGTTTCCACCTAACAGATATGTAATTTACATGTATTCCAACAACATGGCATTCCGGGTTCCGTACATGCTACATGTATGACGGATTTGGAAATCATGCGTTTCTGACTTGTGAGCATGTGGATTACAGACCTTTCACCCTCCGAACAAGGCGTATATAGACTTAGAAATATTTACTCTGACTTTATAGGTTTTTCCTATCACCAGGTTCTAAAATCGGACATTTGGCACCAGAAAACACTCTTTGAGCGAATTCTCACAAATACACATGTAATTTACATTGTTTACATAACCATGGCATTCCGTATTACGAGCATGTTTCATGCATCTCGGATTCCTCAAACATGCATTTCTGAATTGTGAACATGCGCATGACTGATGTTTCAACCACCAAACAAGTTACCTATGCACTCTGAAATATTTACTTTGACTTTGTAGCTTCTTCCTATCACCAGTTTCAAGAATCACACTTTGATCCCACAAAAACCCTCTTGGAGCGAATTCTTCCCTAGACATATTTAATTTGCATAGATTCCATCTACATGATATTCCGTGTTCCGTACATGCTACATACATGACGGCTTTGACAAACATGCATTCCTGAGTTGAGAGCATGTGGATTACTAATCTTTCATCCTCTATAAAAGGAATATTTTCATCTAGACACGTGTACACATTTTCACAAGCTTTCCCTAACACCAGGTTCGAATTCGTTCATTTTTCACAGAAAAATAGTTCTGCAGCGTTTTCCACCTAACAGATGTGTAATTTACATGTATTCCAACAACATGGCATTCCGGGTTCTGTACATGCTACATGCATGACGGATTCGGCAATCATGCAGTTCTGACTTGTGAGCATGTGGATTACTGACCTTTCATCCACCAAACAATTTGTGTATACACTTAGAATTATTTACTCTGACTTCATAGATTTTTCTATCACCAGGTTCTAAAATCGGACATCTGGCACCAGAAAACACTCTTTGAGCGAATTCTCACCAATCCACATGTAATTTACATTGTTTACATAACCATGGCATTCCGTATTACGAGCATGTTTCATGCATCACGGATTCCTCAAACATGCATTTCTGAGTTGTGAACATGCGCATGACTGATGTTTCAACCACCAAACAAGTTACCTATGCACTATGAAATATTTATTTTGACTTCGTAGCTTCTCCCTATCACCAGTTTCAAGAATCACACTTTGATCCCAGAAAAACACTCTTGGAGCGAATTCTTCCCTAGACATATGTAATTTGAATAGAATCCATCTACATGATATTCCGTGTTCCTTACATGCTACATACATGACGGCTTTGACAAACATGCATTCCTGAGTTGAGAGCATGTGGATTACTAATCTTTCATCCTCTATAAAAGGAATATTTTCATCTAGACACGTGTACACATTTTCACAAGCTTTCCCTAACACCAGGTTCGAATTCGTTCATTTTTCACAGAAAAATAGTTCTGGAGCGTTTTCCACCTAACAGATATGTAATTTACATGTATTCCAACAACATGGCATTCCGGGTTCCGTACATGCTACATGTATGACGCATTTGGCAATCATGCGTTTCTGACTTGTGAGCATGTGGATTACAGACCTTTCACCCTCCGAACAAGGCGTATATAAACTTAGAAATATTTACTCTGACTTTATAGGTTTTTCCTATCACCAGGTTCTAAAATCGGACATTTGGCACCAGAAAACACTCTTTGAGCGAATTCTCACAAATACACATGTAATTTACATTGTTTACATAACCATGGCATTCCGTATTACGAGCATGTTTCATGCATCTCGGATTCCTCAAACATGCATTTCAGAATAGTGAACATGCGCATGACTGATGTTTCAACCACCCAACAAGTTACCAATGCACACTGAAATATTTACTTTGACTTTTAACTTCTTCCTATCACCAGTTTCAAGAATCACACTTTGATCCCACAAAAACCCTCTTGGAGCGAATTCTTCCCTAGACATATGTAATTTGCATTGATTCCATCTACATGATATTCCGTGTTCCTTACATGCTACATACATGACGGCTTTGACAAACGTGCATTCCTGAGTTGAGAACATGTGGATTACTAATCTTTCATCCTCTATAAAAGGAATATTTTCATCTAGACACGTGTACACATTTTCACAAGCTTTCCCTAACACCAGGTTCGAATTCGTTCATTTTTCACAGAAAAATAGTTCTGGAGCGTTTTCCACCTAACAGATGTGTAATTTACATGTATTCCAACAACATGGCATTCCGGGTTCCGTACATGCTACATGCATGACGGATTCGGCAATCATGCAGTTCTGACTTGTGAGCATGTGGATTACTGACCTTTCATCCACCAAACAATGCGTATATACACTTAGAATTATTTACTCTGACTTCATAGATTTTTCTATCACCAGGTTCTAAAATCGGACATCTGGCACCAGAAAACACTCTTTGAGCGAATTCTCACCAATCCACATGTAATTTACATTGTTTACATAACCATGGCATTCCGTATTACGAGCATGTTTCATGCATCACGGATTCCTCAAACATGCATTTCTGAGTTGTGAACATGCGCATGACTGATGTTTCAACCACCAAACAAGTTAATTATGCACTATGAAATATTTATTTTGACTTCGTAGCTTCTTCCTATCACCAGTTTCAAGAATCACACTTTGATCCCAGAAAAACACTCTTGGAGCGAATTCTTCCCTAGACATATGTAATTTGAATAGAATCCATCTACATGATATTCCGTGTTCCTTACATGCTACATACATGACGGCTTTGACAAACATGCATTCCTGAGTTGAGAGCATGTGGATTACTAATCTTTCATCCTCTATAAAAGGAATATTTTCATCTAGACACGTGTACACATTTTCACAAGCTTTCCCTAACACCAGGTTCGAATTCGTTCATTTTTCACAGAAAAATAGTTCTGGAGCGTTTTCCAACTAACAGATATGTAATTTACATGTATTCCAACAACATGGCATTCCGGGTTCCGTACATGCTACATGTATGACGCATTTGGCAATCATGCGTTTCTGACTTGTGAGCATGTGGATTACAGACCTTTCACCCTCCGAACAAGGCGTATATAAACTTAGAATTATTTACTCTGACTTTATAGGTTTTTCCTATCACCAGGTTCTAAAATCGGACATTTGGCACCAGAAAACACTCTTTGAGCGAATTCTCACAAATACACATGTAATTTACATTGTTTACATAACCATGGCATTCCGTATTACGAGCATGTTTCATGCATCTCGGATTCCTCAAACATGCATTTCAGAATAGTGAACATGCGCATGACTGATGTTTCAACCACCCAACAAGTTACCAATGCACACTGAAATATTTACTTTGACTTTTAGCTTCTTCCTATCACCAGTTTCAAGAATCACACGTTGATCCCACAAAAACCCTCTTGGAGCGAATTCTTCCCTAGACATATGTAATTTGCATTGATTCCATCTACATGATATTCCGTGTTCCTTACATGCTACATACATGACGGCTTTGACAAACGTGCATTCCTGAGTTGAGAACATGTGGATTACTAATCTTTCATCCTCTATAAAAGGAATATTTTCATCTAGACACGTGTACACATTTTCACAAGCTTTCCCTAACACCAGGTTCGAATTCGTTCATTTTTCACAGAAAAATAGTTCTGGAGCGTTTTCCACCTAACAGATGTGTAATTTACATGTATTCCAACAACATGGCATTCCGGGTTCCGT
Organism: Vicugna pacos; assembly: GCF_048564905.1. Lineage (NCBI taxonomy): Eukaryota > Metazoa > Chordata > Mammalia > Artiodactyla > Camelidae > Vicugna > Vicugna pacos. The sequence continues at coordinate 20,331,746 of NW_027328741.1, read as the reverse complement.
ACATGCTACATGCATGACGGATTCGGCAATCATGCAGTTCTGACTTGTGAGCATGTGGATTACTGACCTTTCATCCACCAAACAATGCGTATATACACTTAGAATTATTTACTCTGACTTCATAGTTTTTTCTATCACCAGGTTCTAAAATCGGACATTTGGCACCAGAAAACACTCTTTGAGCGAATTCTCACCAATACACATGTAATTTACATTGTTTACATAACCATGGCATTCCGTATTACGAGCATGTTTCATGCATCACGGATTCCTCAAACTTGAATTTCTGAGCTGTGAACATGCGCATGACTGATGTTTCAACCACCAAACAAGTTACCTATGCACTATGAAATATTTATTTTGACTTCGTAGCTTCTTCCTATCACCAGTTTCAAGAATCACACTTTGATCCCACAAAAACCCTCTTGGAGCGAATTCTTCCCTAGACATATGTAATTTGCATAGATTCCATCTACATGATATTCCGTGTTCCGTACATGCTACATACATGACGGATTCGACAAATATACATTCCTGAGTTGAGGGCATCTGGATTACTAATCTTTCCTCCTCTATAAAAGTACTATTTTCATCTAGACCCGTGTACACCTTTTCACAAGCTTTCCCTAAAACCAGGTTCGAATTCGTGCATTTTTCACAAAAAAATATTTCTGGAGCGATTTCCACCTAATAGGTATGTAATTTACATGAATTTCATCAATATGGCATTCCGGGTTCCGTACATGCAACATGCATGACGGATTCGGCAATCATGCAGTTCTGACTTGTGAGCATGTGGATTACTGACCTTTCATCCACCAAACAATGCGTATATACACTTAGAATTATTTACTCTTACTTCGTAGATTTTTCTATCACCAGGTTCTAAAATCGGACATTTGACACCAGAAAACACTCTTTGAGCGAATTCTCACCAATACACATGTAATTTACATTGTTTACAAAACCATGGCATTCCGTATTACGAACATGTTTCATGCATCACGGATTCCTCCAACTTGAATTTCTGAGTTGTGAACATGCGCATGACTGATGTTTCAATCACCAAACAAGTTACCTATGCACTCTGAAATATTAATTTTGAATTCGTAGCTTCTTCCTATCACCAATGTCAAGAATCACACTTTGATCCCAGAAAAACCCTCTTGGAGCGAATTCTTCCCTAGACATATGTAATTTGAATAGATTCCATCTACATTATATTCCGTGTTCCTTACATGCTACATACATGACGGCTTTGACAAACATGCATTCCTGAGTTGAGAGCATGTGGATTACTAATCTTTCATCCTCTATAAAAGGAATATTTTCATCTAGACACGTGTACACATTTTCACAAGCTTTCCCTAACACCAGGTTCAAATTCGTGCATTTTTCACAGAAAAATAGTTCTGGAGCGTTTTCCACCTAACAGATATGTAATTTACATGTATTCCAACAACATGGCATTTCGGGTTCCGTACATGCTACATGTATGAAGAATTTGGCAATCATGCGTTTCTGACTTGTGAGCATGTGGATTACACACCTTTCACCCTCCAAAAAAGGCGTAAATAGACTTACAAATATTTCCTCTGACTTCATAGGTTTGTCCTATCACCATGTTCTAAAATCGGACATTTGGCACCAGAAAACACTCTTTGAGCGAATTCTCACAAATACACATGTAATTTACATTGTTTACATAACCATAGAATTCCGTATTACGAGCATGTTTCATTCATCACGGTTTCCTCAAACATGCATTTCTGAGTTGTGAACATGCGCATGACTGATCTTTCAACCACCAAACAAGTTACTTATGCACTCTGAAATATTTATTTTGACTTCGTAGCTTCTTCCTAACACCAGTTTCAAGAATCACACTTTGATCCCAGAAAAACACTCTTGTTGCGAATTCTACCCTAGAGATATGTAATTTGTGTAGATTCCATCTACATGATATTCCGTGTTCCTTACATGCTACATACGTGACGGCTTTGACAAACATGCATTCCTGAGTTGAGAGCATGTGGATTAATAATCTTTCATCCTCTATTAAAGGAATATTTTCATCTAGACCCGTGTACACATTTTCACAAGCTTTCCCTAACACCAGGTTCGAATTCGTGCATTTTTTACAGAAAAATAGTTCTGGAGCGATTTCCACCTAATAGGTATGTAATTTACATGAATTCCATCAACATGGCTTTCCGGGTTCCGTACAAGCTACATGTATGACGGATTTGACAAACATGCATTCCTGAGTTGAGAGCATGTGGATTACTAATCTTTCATCCTCTATAAAGGAATATTTTCATCTAGACACGTGTACAAATTTTCACAAGCTTTCCCTAACACCAGATTCGAATTCGTTCATTTTTCACAGAAAAATAGTTCTGGAGCGTTTTCCACCTTACAAATATGTTATTTACATGTATTCCAACAACATGGCATTCCGGGTTCCGTACATGCTACATGTATGATTGATTTGGCAATTATGCGTTTCTGACTTGTGAGCATGTGGATTACAGACTTTTCAACCTCCGAACAAGGCATATATAGACTTAGAAATATTTAATCTGACTTTATAGGTTTTTCCTATCAACAGGTTCTAAAATCGGACATTTGGCACCAGAAAACACTCTTTGAGCGAATTCTCACAAATACACATGTAATTTACATTGTTTACATAACCATGGCATTCCGTATTACGATCATGTTTCATGCATCTCGGATTCCTCAAACATGCATTTCTGAATTGTGAACATGCGCATGACTGATGTTTCAACCACCAAACAAGTTACCTATGCACTCTGAAATATTTACTTTGACTTTCTAGCTTCTTCGTATCACCAGTTTCAAGAATCACACTTTGATCCCACAAAAACCCTCTTGGAGCGAATTCTTCCCTAGACATATGTAATTTGCATAGATTCCATCTACATGATATTTCGTGTTCCGTACATGCTACATAAATGACGGATTCGACAAATATACATTCCTGAATTGAGGGCATCTGGATTACTAATCTTTCCTCCTCTATAAAAGTACTATTTTCATCTAGACACGTGTACACATTTTCACAAGCTTTCCCTAACACCAGGTTCGAATTCGTGCATTTTTTAACAAAAAAATATTTCTGGAGCGATTTCCACCTAATAGGTATGTAATTTACATGAATTCCATCAACATGGCATTCCGGGTTCCGTACATGCTACATGCATGACGGATTCGGCAATCATGCAGTTCTGACTTGTGAGCATGTGGATTACAGACCTTTCATCCACCAAACAATGCGTATATACACTTAGAATTATTTACTCTGACTTCATAGATTTTTCTATCACCAGGTTCTAAAATCGGACATCTGGCACCAGAAAACACTCTTTGAGCGAATTCTCACCAATACACATGTAATTTACATTGTTTACATAACCATGGCATTCCGTATTACGAACTTGTTTCATGCATCACGGATTCCTCAAACTTGAATTTCTGAGTTGTGAACATGCGCATGACTGATGTTTCAACCACCAAACAAGTTACCTATGCACTATGAAATATTTATTTTGACTTCGTAGCTTCTTCCTATCACCAGTTTCAAGAATCACACTTTGATCCCAGAAAAACCCTCTTGGAGCGAATTCTTCCCTAGACATATGTAATTTGAATAGATTCCATCTACATGATATTCCGTGTTCCTTACATGCTACATACATGACGGCTTTGACAAACATGCCTTCCTGAGTTGAGAGCATGTGGATTACTAATCTTTCATCCTCTATAAAAGGAATATTTTCATCTAGACACGTGTACACATTTTCACAAGCTTTCCCTAACACCAGGTTCGAATTCGTTCATTTTTCACAGAAAAATAGTTCTGGAGCGTTTACCACCTTACAGATATGTAATTTACATGTATTCCAACAACATAGCATTCCGGGTTCCGTACATGCTACATGTATGACGGATTCGGCAATCATGCGTTTCTGACTTGTGAGCATGTGGATTACAGACCTTTCACCCTCCGAACAAGGCGTATATAGACTGAGAAATATTTACTCTGACTTTATAGGTTTTTCCTATCACCAGGTTCTAAAATCGGACATTTGGCACCAGAAAACACTCTTTAAGCGAATTCTCACAAATACACATGTAATTTACATTGTTTACATAACCATGGCATTCCGTATTACGAGCATGTTTCATGCATCTCGGATTCCTCAAACATGCATTTCTGAATTGTGAACATGCGCATGACTGATGTTTCAATCACCAAACAAGTTACCTATGCACTCTGAAATATTTACTTTGACTTTGTAGCTTCTTCCTATCTCCAGTTTCAAGAATCACACTTTGATCCCACAAAAACCCTCTTGGAGCGAATTCTTCCCTAGACATATGTAATTTGCATAGATTCCATCTACATGATATTCCGTGTTCCGTACATGCTACATAAATGACGGATTCGACAAATATACATTCCTGAATTGAGGGCATCTGGATTACTAATCTTTCCTCCTCTATAAAAGTACTATTTTCATCTAGACACGTGTACACATTTTCACAAGCTTTCCCTAACACCAGGTTCGAATTCGTTCATTTTTCACAGAAAAATAGTTCTGGAGCGTTTTCCACCTTACAAATATGTAATTTAAATGTATTCCAACAACATGGCATTCCGGGTTCCGTACATGCTACATGTATGACGGATTCGGCAATCATGCGTTTCTGACTTGTGAGCATGTGGATTACAGACCTTTCACCCTCCGAACAAGGCGTATATAGACTTAGAAATATTTACTCTGACTTTATAGGTTTTTCCTATCACCAGGTTCTAAAATCGGACATTTGGCAACAGAAAACACTCTTTGAGCGAATTCTCACAAATAAACATGTAATTTACATTGTTCACATAACCATGGCATTCCGTATTACGAGCATGTTTCATGCATCTCGGATTCCTCAAACATGAATTTCTGAATTGTGAACATGCGCATGACTGAAGTTTCAACCAACCAACAAGTTACCTATGCACTCTGAAATATTTACTTTGACTTTGTAGCTTCTTCCTATCACCAGGCTCAAGAATCACACTTTGATCCCAGAAAAACCCTCTTGGAGCGAATACTACCCTAGACATATGTAATTTGCATAGATTCCATCTACATGATATTCCGTGTTCGGTACATGCTACATACATGACGGATTCGACAAATATACATTCCTGAGTTGAGGGCATCTGGATTACTAATCTTTCCTCCTCTATAAAAGTACTATTTTCATCTAGACACGTGTACACAATTTCACAAGCTTTCCCTAAAACCAGGTTGGAATTCGTGCATTTTTCACAAAAAAATATTTCTGGAGCGATTTCCACCTAATAGGTATGTAATTTACATGAATTCCATCAACATGGCATTCCGGGTTCCGTACATGCTACATGCATGACGGATTCAGCAATCATGCAGTTCTGACTTGTGAGCATGTGGATTACTGACCTTTCATCCACCAAACAATGCGTATATACAGTTAGACTTATTTACTCTGACTTCATAGATTTTTCTATCACCAGGTTCAAAAATCGGACATCTGGCACCAGAAAACACTCTTTGAGCGATTTCTCACCAATACACATGTAATTTACATTGTTTACATAACCAAGGCATTCCGTATTACGAACATGTTTCATGCATCACGGATTCCTCAAACTTGAATTTCTGAGTTGTGAACATGCGCATGAGTGATTTTTCAAACAACAAGCAAGTTACTTATGCACTATGAAATATTAATTTTGACTTCGTAGCTTCTCCCTATCACCAGTTTCAAGAATCACACTTTGATACCAGAATAACCCTCTTGGAGCGAATTCTTCCCTAGACATATGTAATTTGAATAGTTTCCATCTACATGATATTCCGTGTACCTTACATGCTACATACATGACGGCTTTGACAAACATGCATTCCTGAGTTGAGAGCATGTGGATTACTAATCTTTCATCCTCTATAAAAGGAATATTTTCATCTAGACACGTGTACACATTTTCACAAGCTTTCCCTAACACCAGGTTCGAATTCGTGCATTTTTCACAAAAAAATATTTCTGGAGCGATTTCCACCTAATAGGTATGTAATTTACATGAATTCCATCAACATGGCATTCCGGGTTCCGTACATGCTACATGCATGACGGATTCGGCAATCATGAAGTTCTGACTTGTGAGCATGTGCATTACTGACCTTTCCTCCACCAAACAATGCGTATGTACACTTAGAATTATTTACTCTGACTTCATAGATTTTTCTATCACCAGGTTCTAAAATCGGACATCTGGCACCAGAAAACACTCTTTGAGCGAATTCTCACCAATACACATGTAATTTACATTGTTTACATAAGCATGGCATTCCGTATTACGAGCATGTTTCATGCATCACGGATTCTTCAAACTTGAATTTCTGAGTTATGAACATGTGCTTGACAGATGTTTCAACCACCAAACAAGTTACTATTGCACTATGAAATATTTATTTTGACTTCGTAGCTTCTTCCTATCACCAGTTTCAAGAATCACACTTTGATCCCAGAAAAACCCTCTTGGAGCGAATTCTTCCCTAGACATATGTAATTTGAATAGAATCCATCTACATGATATTCCGTGTTCCTTACATGCTACATACATGACGGCTTTGACAAACATGCATTCCTGAGTTGAGAGCATGTGGATTATTAATCTTTCATCCTGTATAAAAGGAATATTTTCATCTAGACACGTGTACACATTTTCACAAGCTTTCCCTAACACCATGTTCGAATTCGTTCATTTTTCACAGAAAAATAGTTCTGGAGCGTTTTCCACCTAACAGATATGTAATTTACATGTATTCCAACAACATGGCATTCCGGGTTCCGTGCATGCTACATGTATGACGGATTTGGCAATCATGCGTTTCTGACTTGTGAGCATGTGGATTACAGACCTTTCACCCTCCGAACAAGGCGTATATAGACTTAGAAATATTTACTCTGACTTTATAGGTTTTTCCTATCACCAGGTTCAAAAATCGCACATTTGGCACCAGAAAACACTCTTTGAGCGTATTCTCACAAATACACATGTAATTTACATTGTTTACATAACCATGGCATTCCGTATTACGAGCATGTTTCATGCATCTCGGATTCCTCAAACATGCATTTCTGAATAGTGAACATGCGCATGACTGATGTTTCAATCACCAAACATGTTACTTATGCACTCTGAAATAATTACTTTGACTTTGTAGCTTCTTCCTATCACCAGTTTCAAGAATCACACTTTGATCCCACAAAAAACCTCTTGGAGCGAATTTTTCCCTAGACATATGTAATTTGCATAGATTCCATCTACATGTAATTCCTTGTTCCGTACATGCTACATACATGACGGCTTTGACAAACATGCATTCCTGAGTTGAGAGCATGTGGATTACTAATCTTTCATCCTCTATAAAAGTACTATTTTCATCTAGACACGTGTACACATTTTCACAAGCTTTCCCTAACACCAGGTTCGAATTCGTTCATTTTTCACAGAAAAATAGTTCTGGAGCGTTTTCCACCTAACAGATATGTAATTTACATGTATTCCAACAACATGGCATTCCGGGTTCCGTACATGCTACATGCATGACGGCTTCGGCAATCATGCAGTTCTGACTTGTGAGCATGTGGATTACTGACCTTTCATCCACCAAACAATGCGTATATACACTTAGAATTCTTTACTCTGACTTCATAGATTTTTCTATCACCAGGTTTCTAAATTGGACATTTGGCACCAGAAAACACTCTTTGAGCGAATTCTCAAAAATACACATGTAATTTACATTGTTTACATAACCATGGCATTCCGTATTACGAGCATGTTTCATGCATCTCGGATTCATCAAACATGCATTTCTGAATAGTGATCATGCACATGACTGATGTTTCAACCACCAAACAAGTTACCTATGCACTCTGAAATATTTTCTTTGACTTTGTATCTTCTTCCTATCACCAGTTTCAAGAATCACACTTTGATCCCACAAAAACCCTCTTGGAGCGAATTCTTCCCAAACATATGTAATTTGCATAGATTCCATCTACATGATATTCCGTGTTCCGTACATGCTACATACATGACGGCTTTGACAAACATGCATTCCTGAGTTGAGAGCATGTGGATTATTAATCTTTCATCCTCTATAAAAGTACTATTATCATCTAGACACGTGTACACATTTTCACAAGCTTTCCCTAAAACCAGGTTCGAATTCGTTCATTTTTCACAGAAAAATAGTTCTGGAACGATTTCCACCTTACAGATATGTAATTTAAATGTATTCCAACAACATGGCATTCCGGGTTCCGTACATGCTACATGTATGACGGATTTGGCAATCATGCGTTTCTGACTTGTGAGCATGTGGATTACAGACCTTTCACCCTCCGAACAAGGCGTATATAGACTTAGAAATATTTACTCTGACTTTATAGGTTTTTCCTATCACCAGGTTCAAAAATCGGACATTTGGCACCAGAAAACACTCTTTGAGCGTATTCTCACAAATACACATGTAATTTACATTGTTTACATAACCATGGCATTCCGTATTACGAGCATGTTTCATGCATCTCGGATTCCTCAAACATGCATTTCTGAATAGTGAACATGCGCATGACTGATGTTTCAATCACCAAACATGTTACCTATGCACTCTGAAATAATTACTTTGACTTTGTAGCTTCTTCCTATCACCAGTTTCAAGAATCACACTTTGATCCCACAAAAACCCTCTTGGAGCGAATTCTTCCCTAGACATATGTAATTTGCATAGATTCCATCTACATGTTATTCCTTGTTCCGTACATGCTACATACATGACGGCTTTGAAAAACATGCATTCCTGAGTTGAGAGCATGTGGATTACTAATCTTTCATCCTCTATAAAAGTACTATTTTCATCTAGACACGTGTACACATTTTCACAAGCTTTCCCTAACACCAGGTTCGAATTCGTTCATTTTTCACAGAAAAATTGTTCTGGAGCGTTTTCCACCTAACAGATATGTAATTTACATGTATTCCAACAACATGGCATTCCGGGTTCCGTACATGCTACATGCATGACGGCTTCGGCAATCATGCAGTTCTGACTTGTGAGCATGTGGATTACTGACCTTTCATCCACCAAACAATGCGTATATACACTTAGAATTATTTACTCTGACTTCATAGATTTTTCTATCACCAGGTTTCTAAATTGGACATTTGGCACCAGAAAACACTCTTTGAGCGAATTCTCAAAAATACACATGTAATTTACATTGTTTACATAACCATGGCATTCCGTATTACGAGCATGTTTCATGCATCTCGGATTCTTCAAACATGCATTTCTGAATAGTGATCATGCGCATGACTGATGTTTCAACCACCAAACAAGTTACCTATGCACTCTGAAATATTTTCTTTGACTTTGTATCTTCTTCCTATCACCAGTTTCAAGAATCACACTTTGATCCCACAAAAACCCTCTTGGAGCGAATTCTTCCCTAGACATATGTAATTTGCATAGATTCCATCTACATGATATTCCGTGTTCCGTACATGCTACATACATGACGGCTTTGACAAACATGCATTCCTGAGTTGAGATCATGTGGATACTAATCTTTCATCCTCTATAAAAGTACTATATTCATCTAGACACGTGTACACATTTTCACAATCTTTCCCTAACACCAGGTTCGAATTCGTTCATTTTTCACAGAAAAATAGTTCTGGAGCATTTTCCACCTAACAGATATGTAATTTACATGTATTCCAACAACATGGCATTCCGGGTTCCGTACATGCTACATGCATGACGGATTCGGCAATCATGCAGTTCTGACTTGTGAGCATGTGGATTACTGACCTTTCATCCACCAAACAATGCGTATATACACTTAGAATTATTTACTCTGACTTCATAGATTTTTCTATCACCAGGATCTTAAATCGGACATCTGGCACCAGAAAACACTCTTTGAGCGAATTCTCACCAATACACATGTAATTTACATTGTTTACATAACCATGGCATTCCGTATTACGAGCATGTTTCATGCATCACGGATTCCTCAAACTTGAATTTCTGAGTTATGAACATGTGCATGACAGATGTTTCAACCACCAAACAAGTTACCTATGCACTATGAAATATTTATTTTGACTTCGTAGCTTCTTCCTATCACCAGTTTCAAGAATCACACTTTGATCCCAGAAAAACCCTCTTGGAGCGAATTCTTCCCTAGACATATGTAATTTGAATAGAATCCATCTACATGATATTCCGTGTTCCTTACATGCTACATACATGACGGCTTTGACAAACATGCATTCCTGAGTTGAGAGCATGTGGATTACTAATCTTTCATCCTCTATAAAAGTACTATTTTCATCTAGACACGTGTACACATTTTCACAAGCTTTCCCTAAAACCAGGTTCGAATTCGTTCATTTTTCACAGAAAAATAGTTCTGGAACGATTTCCACCTTACAGATATGTAATTTAAATGTATTCCAACAACATGGCATCCGGGTTCCGTACATGCTACATGTATGATAGATTTGGCAGTCATGCGTTTCTGACTTGTGAGCATGTTGATACAGACCTTTCAACCTCCGAACAAAGTGTATATAGACTTAGAAATATTTACTCTGTCTTCATATGTTTTTCCTATCACCAGGTTCTAAAATCGGACATTTGGCACCAGAAAACACTCTTTGAGCGAATTCTCACAAATACACATGTAATTTACATTGTTTACATAACCATGGTATTCCGTATTACGAGCATGTTTCATGCATCTCGGATTCCTCAAACATGCATTTCTGAATAGTGAACATGCGCATGACTGATGTTTCAACCACCAAACAAGTTACCTATGCACTCTGAAATATTTACTTTGACTTTGTAGCTTCTTCCTATCACCAGTTTCAAGAATCACACTTTGATCCCACAAAAACCCTCTTGGAGCGTATTCTTCCCTAGACATATGTAATTTGCATAGATTCCATCTACATGATATTCCGTGTTCCGTACATGCTACATACATGACTGCTTTGACAAACATGCATTCCTGAGTTGAGAGCATGTGGATTACTAATCTTTCATCCTCTATAAAAGTACTATATTCATCTAGACACGTGTACACATTTTCACAAGCTTTCCCTAACACCAGGTTCGAATTCGTTCATTTTTCACAGAAAAATAGTTCTGGAGCGTTTTCCACCTAACAGATGTGTAATTTACATGTATTCCAACAACATGGCATTCCGGGTTCCGTACATGATACATGCATGACGGATTCGGCAATCATGCAGTTCTGACTTGTGAGCATGTGGATTACTGACCTTTCATCCACCAAACAATGCGTATATACACTTAGAATTATTTATTCTGACTTCATAGATTTTTCTATCACCAGGTTCTAAAATCGGACATCTGGCACCAGAAAACACTCTTTGAGCGAATTCTCACCAATACACATGTAATTTACATTGTTTACATAACCAAGGCATTCCGTATTACGAGCATGTTTCATGCATCACGGTTTCCTCAAACTTGAATTTCTGAGTTATGAACATGTGCATGACAGATGTTTCAACCACCAAACAAGTTACTATTGCACTATGAAATATTTATTTTGACTTCGTAGCTTCTTCCTATCACCAGTTTCAAGAATCACACTTTGATCCCAGAAAAACCCTCTTGGAGCGAATTCTTCCCTAGACATATGTAATTTGAATAGAATCCATCTACATGATATTCCGTGTTCCTTACATGCTACATACATGACGGCTTTGACAAACATGCATTCCTGAGTTGAGAGCATGTGGATTATTAATCTTTCATCCTGTATAAAAGGAATATTTTCATCTAGACACGTGTACACATTTTCACAAGCTTTCCCTAACACCATGTTCGAATTCGTTCATTTTTCACAGAAAAATAGTTCTGGAGCGTTTTCCACCTAACAGATATGTAATTTACATGTATTCCAACAACATGGCATTCCGGGTTCCGTACATGCTACATGTATGACGGATTTGGCAATCATGCGTTTCTGACTTGTGAGCATGTGGATTACAGACCTTTCACCCTCCGAACAAGGCGTATATAGACTTAGAAATATTTACTCTGTCTTCATAGGTTTTTCCTATCACCAGGTTCATAAATCGGACATTTGGCACCAGAAAACACTCTTTGAGCGAATTCTCACAAATACACATGTAATTTACATTGTTTACATAACCATGGCATTCCGTATTACGAGCATGTTTCATGCATCTCGGATTCCTCAAACATGCATTTCTGAATAGTGAACATGCGCATGACTGATGTTTCAATCACCAAACAAGTTACCTATGCACTCTTAAATAATTACTTTGACTTTGTAGCTTCTTCCTATCACCAGTTTGAAGAATCACACTTTGATCCCACAAAAACCCTCTTGGAGCGAATTCTTCCCTAGACATATGTAATTTGCATAGATTCCATCTACATGAAATTCCGTGTTCCGTACATGCTACATACATTGCGGATTTGACAAACATGCATTCCTGAGTTGAGAGCATGTGGATTACTAATCTTTCATCCTCTATAAAAGTACTATTTTCATCTAGACACGTGTACACATTTTCACAAGCTTTCCCTAACACCAGGTTCGAATTCGTTCATTTTTCACAGAAAAATAGTTCTGGAGCGTTTTCCACCTAACAGATATGTAATTTACATGTATTCCAACAACATGGCATTCCGGGTTCCGTACATGCTACATGCATGACGGATTCGGCAATCATGCAGTTCTGACTTGTGAGCATGTGGATTACTGACCTTTCATCCACCAAACAATGCGTATATACACTTAGAATTATTTACTCTGACTTCATAGATTTTTCTATCACCAGGTTTCTAAATTGGACATCTGGCACCAGAAAACACTCTTTGAGCGAATTCTCAAAAATACACATGTAATTTACATTGTTTACATAACCATGGCATTCCGTATTACGAGCATGTTTCATGCATCACGGATTCTTCAAACATGCATTTCTGAGTTGTGAACATGCGCATGACTGATGTTTCAACCACCAAACAAGTTACCTATGCACTATGAAATATTTATTTTGACTTCGTAGCTTCTTCCTATCACCAGTTTCAAGAATCACACTTTGATCCCAGAAAAACCCTCTTGGAGCGAATTCTTCCCTAGACATATGTAATTTGAATAGAATCCATCTACATGATATTCCGTGTTCCTTACATGCTACATACATGACGGCTTTGACAAACATGCATTCCTGAGTTGAGAGCATGTGGATTACTAGTCTTTCATCCTCTATAAAAGGAATATTTTCATCTAGACACGTGTACACATTTTCACAAGCTTTCCCTAACACCATGTTCGAATTCGTTCATTTTTCACAGAAAAATAGTTCTGGAGCGTTTTCCACCTAACAGATATGTAATTTAAATGTATTCCAACAACATGGCATTCCGGGTTCCGTACATGCTACATGTATGACGGATTTGGAAATCATGCGTTTCTGACTTGTGAGCATGTGGATTACAGACCTTTCACCCTCCGAACAAGGCGTATATAGACTTAGAAATATTTACTCTGACTTTATAGGTTTTTCCTATCACCAGGTTCTAAAATCGGACATTTGGCACCAGAAAACACTCTTTGAGCGAATTCTCACAAATACACATGTAATTTACATTGTTTACATAACCATGGCATTCCGTATTACGAGCATGTTTCATGCATCTCGGATTCCTCAAACATGCATTTCTGAATAGTGAACATGCGCATGACTGATGTTTCAACCACCAAACATGTTACCTATGCACTCTGAAATATTTACTTTGACTTTGTAGCTTCTTCCTATCACCAGTTTCAAGAATCACACTTTGATCCCACAAAAACCCTCTTGGAGCGAATTCTTCCCTAGACATATGTAATTTGCATAGATTCCATCTACATGATATTCCGTGTTCCGTACATGCTACATACAAGACGGCTTTGACAAACATGCATTCCTGAGTTGAGAGCATGTGGATTACTAATCTTTCATCCTCTATAAAAGTACTATATTCATCTAGACACGTGTACACATTTTCACAAGCTTTCCGTAACACCAGGTTCGAATTCGTTCATTTTTCACAGAAAAATAGTTCTGGAGCGTTTTCCACCTAACAGATGTGTAATTTACATGTATTCCAACAACATGGCATTCCGGGTTCCGTACATGCTACATGCATGACGGATTCGGCAATCATGCAGTTCTGACTTGTGCGCATGTGGATTACTGACCTTTCATCCACCAAACAATGCGTATATACACTTAGAATTATTTACTCTGACTTCATAGATTTTTCTATCACCAGGTTCTAAAATCGGACATCTGGCACCAGAAAACACTCTTTGAGCGAATTCTCACCAATACACATGTAATTTACATTGTTTACATAACCATGGCATTCCGTATTACGAGCATGTTTCATGCATCACGGATTCCTCAAACATGCATTTCTGAGTTGTGAACATGCGCATGACTGATGTTTCAACCACCAAACAAGTTACCTATGCACTATGAAATATTTATTTTGACTTCGTAGCTTCTTCCTATCACCAGTTTCAAGAATCACACTTTGATCCCAGAAAAACCCTCTTGGAGCGAATTCTTCCCTAGACATATGTAATTTGAATAGAATCCATCTACATGATATTCCGTGTTCCTTACATGCTACATACATGACGGCTTTGACAAACATGCATTCCTGAGTTGAGAGCATGTGGATTATTAATCTTTCATCCTGTATAAAAGGAATATTTTCATCTAGACACGTGTACATATTTTCACAAGCTTTCCCTAACACCATGTTCGAATTCGTTCATTTTTCACAGAAAAATAGTTCTGGAGCGTTTTTCACCTAACAGATATGTAATTTATATGTATTCCAACAACATGGCATTCCGGGTTCCGTACATGCTACATGTATGACGGATTTGGCAATCATGCGTTTCTGACTTGTGAGCATGTGGATTACAGACCTTTCACCCTCCGAACAAGGCGTATATAGACTTAGAAATATTTACTCTGACTTTATAGGTTTTTCCTATCACCAGGTTCAAAAATCGGACATTTGGCACCAGAAAACACTCTTTGAGCGAATTCTCACAAATACACATGTAATTTACATTGTTTACATAACCATGGCATTCCGTATTACGAGCATGTTTCATGCATCTCGGATTCCTCAAACATGCATTTCTGAATAGTGAACATGCGCATGACTGATGTTTCAATCACCAAACAAGTTACCTATGCACTCTGAAATAATTACTTTGACTTTGTAGCTTCTTCCTATCACCAGTTTCAAGAATCACACTTTGATCCCACAAAAACCCTCTTGGAGCGAATTCTTCCCTAGACATATGTAATTTGCATTGATTCCATCTACATGATATTCCGTGTTCCGTACATGCTACATACATGACTGCTTTGACAAACATGCATTCCTGAGTTGAGAGCATGTGGATTACTAATCTTTCATCCTCTATAAAAGTACTATATTCATCTAGACACGTGTACACATTTTCACAAGCTTTCCCTAACACCAGGTTCGAATTCGTTCATTTTTCACAGAAAAATAGTTCTGGAGCGTTTTCCACCTAACAGATGTGTAATTTACATGTATTCCAACAACATGGCATTCCGGGTTCCGTACATGATACATGCATGACGGATTCGGCAATCATGCAGTTCTGACTTGTGAGCATGTGGATTACTGACCTTTCATCCACCAAACAATGCGTATATACACTTAGAATTATTTATTCTGACTTCATAGATTTTTCTATCACCAGGTTCTAAAATCGGACATCTGGCACCAGAAAACACTCTTTGAGCGAATTCTCACCAATACACATGTAATTTACATTGTTTACATAACCAAGGCATTCCGTATTACGAGCATGTTTCATGCATCACGGTTTCCTCAAACTTGAATTTCTGAGTTATGAACATGTGCATGACAGATGTTTCAACCACCAAACAAGTTACTATTGCACTATGAAATATTTATTTTGACTTTGTAGCTTCTTCCTATCACCAGTTTCAAGAATCACACTTTGATCCCAGAAAAACCCTCTTGGAGCGAATTCTTCCCTAGACATATGTAATTTGAATAGAATCCATCTACATGATATTCCGTGTTCCTTACATGCTACATACATGACGGCTTTGACAAACATGCATTCCTGAGTTGAGAGCATGTGGATTATTAATCTTTCATCCTGTATAAAAGGAATATTTTCATCTAGACACGTGTACACATTTTCACAAGCTTTCCCTAACACCATGTTCGAATTCGTTCATTTTTCACAGAAAAATAGTTCTGGAGCGTTTTCCACCTAACAGATATGTAATTTACATGTATTCCAACAACATGGCATTCCGGGTTCCGTACATGCTACATGTATGACGGATTTGGCAATCATGCGTTTCTGACTTGTGAGCATGTGGATTACAGACCTTTCACCCTCCGAACAAGGCGTATATAGACTTAGAAATATTTACTCTGTCTTCATAGGTTTTTCCTATCACCAGGTTCATAAATCGGACATTTGGCACCAGAAAACACTCTTTGAGCGAATTCTCACAAATACACATGTAATTTACATTGTTTACATAACCATGGCATTCCGTATTACGAGCATGTTTCATGCATCTCGGATTCCTCAAACATGCATTTCTGAATAGTGAACATGCGCATGACTGATGTTTCAATCACCAAACAAGTTACCTATGCACTCTTAAATAATTACTTTGACTTTGTAGCTTCTTCCTATCACCAGTTTCAAGAATCACACTTTGATCCCACAAAAACCCTCTTGGAGCGAATTCTTCCCTAGACATATGTAATTTGCATAGATTCCATCTACATGAAATTCCGTGTTCCGTACATGCTACATACATTGCGGATTTGACAAACATGCATTCCTGAGTTGAGAGCATGTGGATTACTAATCTTTCATCCTCTATAAAAGTACTATTTTCATCTAGACACGTGTACACATTTTCACAAGCTTTCCCTAACACCAGGTTCGAATTCGTTCATTTTTCACAGAAAAATAGTTCTGGAGCGTTTTCCACCTAACAGATATGTAATTTACATGTATTCCAACAACATGGCATTCCGGGTTCCGTACATGCTACATGCATGACGGATTCGGCAATCATGCAGTTCTGACTTGTGAGCATGTGGATTACTGACCTTTCATCCACCAAACAATGCGTATATACACTTAGAATTATTTACTCTGACTTCATAGATTTTTCTATCACCAGGTTTCTAAATTGGACATCTGGCACCAGAAAACACTCTTTGAGCGAATTCTCACCAATACACATGTAATTTACATTGTTTACATAACCATGGCATTCCGTATTACGAGCATGTTTCATGCATCACGGATTCCTCAAACATGCATTTCTGAGTTGTGAACATGCGCATGACTGATGTTTCAACCACCAAACAAGTTACCTATGCACTATGAAATATTTATTTTGACTTCGTAGCTTCTTCCTATCACCAGTTTCAAGAATCACACTTTGATCCCAGAAAAACCCTCTTGGAGCGAATTCTTCCCTAGACATATGTAATTTGAATAGAATCCATCTACATGATATTCCGTGTTCCTTACATGCTACATACATGACGGCTTTGACAAACATGCATTCCTGAGTTGAGAGCATGTGGATTATTAATCTTTCATCCTGTATAAAAGGAATATTTTCATCTAGACACGTGTACATATTTTCACAAGCTTTCCCTAACACCATGTTCGAATTCGTTCATTTTTCACAGAAAAATAGTTCTGGAGCGTTTTTCACCTAACAGATATGTAATTTATATGTATTCCAACAACATGGCATTCCGGGTTCCGTACATGCTACATGTATGACGGATTTGGCAATCATGCGTTTCTGACTTGTGAGCATGTGGATTACAGACCTTTCACCCTCCGAACAAGGCGTATATAGACTTAGAAATATTTACTCTGACTTTATAGGTTTTTCCTATCACCAGGTTCTAAAATCGGACATTTGGCACCAGAAAACACTCTTTGAGCGAATTCTCACAAATACACATGTAATTTACATTGTTTACATAACCATGGCATTCCGTATTACGAGCATGTTTCATGCATCTCGGATTCCTCAAACATGCATTTCTGAATAGTGAACATGCGCATGACTGATGTTTCAATCACCAAACAAGTTACCTATGCACTCTGAAATAATTACTTTGACTTTGTAGCTTCTTCCTATCACCAGTTTCAAGAATCACACTTTGATCCCACAAAAACCCTCTTGGAGCGAATTCTTCCCTAGACATATGTAATTTGCATAGATTCCATCTACATGATATTCCGTGTTCCGTACATGCTACATACATGACGGCTTTGACAAACATGCATTCCTGAGTTGAGAGCATGTGGATTATTAATCTTTCATCCTCTATAAAAGGAATATTTTCATCTAGACACGTGTACACATTTTCACAAGCTTTCCCTAACACCAGGTTCGAATTCGTTCATTTTTCACAGAAAAATAGTTCTGGAGCGTTTTCCACCTAACAGATATGTAATTTACATGTATTCCAACAACATGGCATTCCGGGTTCCGTACATGCTACATGTATGACGGATTTGGCAATCATGCGTTTCTGACTTGTGAGAATGTGGATTACAGACCTTTCACCCTCCGAACAAGGCGTATATAGACTTAGAAATATTTACTCTGACTTTATAGGTTTTTCCTATCACCAGGTTCAAAAATCGGACATTTGGCACCAGAAAACACTCTTTGAGCGAATTCTCACAAATACACATGTAATTTACATTGTTTACATAACCATGGCATTCCGTATTACGAGCATGTTTCATGCATCTCGGATTCCTCAAACATGCATTTCTGAATAGTGAACATGCGCATGACTGATGTTTCAATCACCAAACAAGTTACCTATGCACTCTGAAATAATTACTTTGACTTTGTAGCTTCTTCCTATCACCAGTTTCAAGAATCACACTTTGATCCCACAAAAACCCTCTTGGAGCGAATTCTTCCCTAGACATATGTAATTTGCATAGATTCCATCTACATGATATTCCGTGTTCCGTACATGCTACATACATGACGGCTTTGACAAACATGCATTCCTGAGTTGAGAGCATGTGGATTATTAATCTTTCATCCTCTATAAAAGGAATATTTTCATCTAGACACGTGTACACATTTTCACAAGCTTTCCCTAACACCAGGTTCGAATTCGTTCATTTTTCACAGAAAAATAGTTCTGGAGCGTTTTCCACCTAACAGATATGTAATTTACATGTATTCCAACAACATGGCATTCCGGGTTCCGTACATGCTACATGTATGACGGATTTGGCAATCATGCGTTTCTGACTTGTGAGAATGTGGATTACAGACCTTTCACCCTCCGAACAAGGCGTATATAGACTTAGAAATATTTACTCTGACTTTATAGGTTTTTCCTATCACCAGGTTCAAAAATCGGACATTTGGCACCAGAAAACACTCTTTGAGCGAATTCTCACAAATACACATGTAATTTACATTGTTTACATAACCATGGCATTCCGTATTACGAGCATGTTTCATGCATCTCGGATTCCTCAAACATGCATTTCTGAATAGTGAACATGCGCATGACTGATGTTTCAATCACCAAACAAGTTACCTATGCACTCTGAAATAATTACTTTGACTTTGTAGCTTCTTCCTATCACCAGTTTCAAGAATCACACTTTGATCCCACAAAAACCCTCTTGGAGCGAATTCTTCCCTAGACATATGTAATTTGCATAGATTCCATCTACATGATATTCCGTGTTCCGTACATGCTACATACATGACGGCTTTGACAAACATGCATTCCTGAGTTGAGAGCATGTGGATTAATAATCTTTCATCCTCTATAAAAGTACTATATTCATCTAGACACGTGTACACATTTTCACAAGCTTTCCCTAACTCCAGGTTCGAATTCGTTCATTTTTCACAGAAAAATAGTTCTGGAGCGTTTTCCACCTAACAGATATGTAATTTACATGTATTCCAACAACATGGCATTCCGGGTTCCGTACATGCTACATGCATGACGGATTCGGCAATCATGCAGTTCTGACTTGTGAGCATGTGGATTACTGACCTTTCATCCACCAAACAATGCGTATATACACTTAGAATTATTTACTCTGACTTCATAGATTTTTCTATCACCAGGTTTCTAAATTGGACATCTGGCACCAGAAAACACTCTTTGAGCGAATTCTCAAAAATACACATGTAATTTACATTGTTTACATAACCATGGCATTCCGTATTACGAGCATGTTTCATGCATCACGGATTCCTCAAACATGCATTTCTGAGTTGTGAACATGCGCATGACTGATGTTTCAACCACCAAACAAGTTACCTATGCACTCTGAAATATTTATTTTGACTTCGTAGCTTCTTCCTATCACCAGTTTCAAGAAGCACACTTTGATCCCAGAAAAACCCTCTTGGAGCGAATTCTTCCCTAGACATATGTAATTTGAATAGAATCCATCTACATGATATTCCGTGTTCCTTACATGCTACATACATGACGGCTTTGACAAACATGCATTCCTGAGTTGAGAGCATGTGGATTACTAATCTTTCATCCTCTATAAAAGGAATATTTTCATCTAGACACGTGTACACATTTTCACAAGCTTTCCCTAACACCAGGTTCGAATTCGTTCATTTTTCACAGAAAAATAGTTCTGGAGCGTTTTCCACCTAACAGATATGTAATTTACATGTATTCCAACAACATGGCATTCCGGGTTCCGTACATGCTACATGTATGACGGATTTGGAAATCATGCGTTTCTGACTTGTGAGCATGTGGATTACAGACCTTTCACCCTCCGAACAAGGCGTATATAGACTTAGAAATATTTACTCTGACTTTATAGGTTTTTCCTATCACCAGGTTCTAAAATCGGACATTTGGCACCAGAAAACACTCTTTGAGCGAATTCTCACAAATACACATGTAATTTACATTGTTTACATAACCATGGCATTCCGTATTATGAGCATGTTTCATGCATCTCGGATTCCTCAAACATGCATTTCTGAATAGTGAACATGCGCATGACTGATGTTTCAACCACCAAACAAGTTACCTATGCACTCTGAAATATTTACTTTGACTTTGTAGCTTCTTCCTATCACCAGTTTCAAGAATCACACTTTGATCCCACAAAAACACTCTTGGAGCGAATTCTTCCCTAGACATATGTAATTTGCATAGATTCCATCTACATGATATTCCGTGTTCCGTACATGCTACATACAAGACGGCTTTGACAAACATGCATTCCTGAGTTGAGAGCATGTGGATTACTAATCTTTCATCCTCTATAAAAGTACTATATTCATCTAGACACGTGTACACATTTTCACAAGCTTTCCCTAACACCAGGTTCGAATTCGTTCATTTTTCACAGAAAAATAGTTCTGGAGCGTTTTCCAACTAACAGATGTGTAATTTACATGTATTCCAACAACATGGCATTCCGGGTTCCGTACATGCTACATGCATGACGGATTCGGCAATCATGCAGTCCTGACTTGTGCGCATGTGGATTACTGACCTTTCATCCACCAAACAATGCGTATATACACTTAGAATTATTTACTCTGACTTCATAGATTTTTCTATCACCAGGTTCTAAAATCGGACATCTGGCACCAGAAAACACTCTTTGAGCGAATTCTCACCAATACACATGTAATTTACATTGTTTACATAACCATGGCATTCCGTATTACGAGCATGTTTCATGCATCACGGATTCCTCAAACATGCATTTCTGAGTTGTGAACATGCGCATGACTGATGTTTCAACCACCAAACAAGTTACCTATGCACTATGAAATATTTATTTTGACTTTGTAGCTTCTTCCTATCACCAGTTTCAAGAATCACACTTTGATCCCAGAAAAACCCTCTTGGAGCGAATTCTTCCCTAGACATATGTAATTTGAATAGAATCCATCTACATGATATTCCGTGTTCCTTACATGCTACATACATGACGGCTTTGACAAACATGCATTCCTGAGTTGAGAGCATGTGGATTACTAATCTTTCATCCTCTATAAAAGTACTATATTCATCTAGACACGTGTACACATTTTCACAACCTTTCCCTAACACCAGGTTCGAATTCGTTCATGTTTCACAGAAAAATAGTTCTGGAGCGTTTTGCACCTAACAGATGTGTAATTTACATGTATTCCAACAACATGGCATTCCGGGTTCCGTACATGCTACATGCATGACGGATTTGGCAATCATGCGTTTCTGACTTGTGAGCATGGGGATTACAGACCTTTCACCCTCCGAACAAGGCGTATATAGACTTAGAAATATTTACTCTGACTTTATAGGTTTTTCCTATCACCAGGTTCTAAAATCGGACATTTGGCACCAGAAAACACTCTTTGAGCGAATTCTCACCAATACACATGTAATTTACATTGTTTACATAACCATGGCATTCCGTATTACGAGCATGTTTCATGCATCACGGATTCCTCAAACATGCATTTCTGAGTTGTGAACATGCGCATGACTGATGTTTCAACCACCAAACAAGTTACCTATGCACTATGAAATATTTACTTTGACTTTGTAGCTTCTTCCTATCACCAGTTTCAAGAATCACACTTTGATCCCACAAAAACCCTCTTGGAGCGAATTCTTCCCTAGACATATGTAATTTGCATTGATTCCATCTACATGATATTCCGTGTTCCTTACATGCTACATACATGACGGCTTTGACAAACGTGCATTCCTGAGTTGAGAACATGTGGATTACTAATCTTTCATCCTCTATAAAAGTACTATTTTCATCTAGACATGTGTACACATTTTCACAAGCTTTCCCTAACACCAGGTTCGAATTCGTTCATTTTTCACAGAAAAATAGTTCTGGAGCGTTTTCCACCTAACAGATGTGTAATTTACATGTATTCCAACAACATGGCATTCCGGGTTCCGTACATGCTACATGTATGACGGATTTGGAAATCATGCGTTTTTGACTTGTGAGCATGTGGATTACAGACCTTTAACCCTCCAAACAAGGCGTATATAGACTTAGAAATATTTACTCTGAGTTTATAGGTTTTTCCTATCACCAGGTTCTAAAATCGGACATTTGGCACCAGAAAACACTCTTTGAGCGAATTCTCACAAATACACATGTAATTTACATTGTTTACATAACCATGGCATTCCGTATTATGAGCATGTTTCATGCATCTCGGATTCCTCAAACATGCATTTCTGAATAGTGACATGCGCATGACTGATGTTTCAACCACCAAACAACTTACCTATGCACTCTGAAATATTTATTTGACTTTGTAGCTTCTTCCTATCACCAGTTTCAAGAATCACACTTTGATCCCACAAAAACCCTCTTGGAGCGAATTCTTCCCTAGACATATGTAATTTGCATAGATTCCATCTACATGATATTCCGTGTTCCGTACATGCTACATACCTGACGGCTTTGACAAACATGCATTCCTGAGTTGAGAGCATGTGGATTACTAATCTTTCATCCTCTATAAAAGGAATATTTTCATCTAGACACGTGTACACATTTTCATAAGCTTTCCCTAACACCAGGTTCGAATTCGTTCATTTTTCACAGAAAAATAGTTCTGGAGCGTTTTCCACCTAACAGATGTGAAATTTACATGTATTCCAACAACATGGCATTCCGGGTTCCGTACATGCTACATGCATGACGGATTCGGCACTCATGCAGTTCTGACTTGTGAGCATGTGGATTACTGACCTTTCATCCACCAAACTATGCGTATATACACTTAGAATTATTTACTCTGACTTCATAGATTTTTCTATCACCAGGTTCTAAAATCGGACATCTGGCACCAGAAAACACTCTTTGAGCGAATTCTCACCAATACACATGTAATTTACATTGTTTACATAACCATGGCATTCCGTATTACGAGCATGATTCATGCATCACGGATTCCTCAAACATGCATTTCTGAGTTGTGAACATGCGCATGACTGATGTTTCAACCACCAAACAAGTTACCTATGCACTATGAAATATTTATTTTGACTTCGTAGCTTCTTCCTATCACCAGTTTCAAGAATCACACTTTGATCCCAGAAAAACCCTCTTGGAGCGAATTCTTCCCTAGACATATGTAATTTGCATTGATTCCATCTACATGATATTCCGTGTTCCTTACATGCTTCATACATGACGGCTTTGACAAACGTGCATTCCTGAGTTGAGAACATGTGGATTACTAATCTTTCATCCTCTATAAAAGTACTATTTTCATCTAGACATGTGTACACATTTTCACAAGCTTTCCCTAACACCAGGTTCGAATTCGTTCATTTTTCACAGAAAAATAGTTCTGGAGCGTTTTCCACCTAACAGATATGTAATTTACATGTATTCCAACAACATGGCATTCCGGGTTCCGTACATGCTACATGTATGACGGATTTGGAAATCATGCGTTTTTGACTTGTGAGCATGTGGATTACAGACCTTTAACCCTCCAAACAAGGCGTATATAGACTTAGAAATATTTACTCTGAATTTATAGGTTTTTCCTATCACCAGTTTCTAAAATCGGACATTTGGCACCAGAAAACACTCTTTGAGCGAATTCTCACAAATACACATGTAATTTACATTGTTTACATAACCATGGCATTCCGTATTACGAGCATGTTTCATGCATCTCGGATTCCTCAAACATGCATTTCTGAATAGTGAACATGCGCATGACTGATGTTTCAACCACCAAACAACTTACCTATGCACTCTGAAATATTTATTTGACTTTGTAGCTTCTTCCTATCACCAGTTTCAAGAATCACACTTTGATCCCACAAAAACCCTCTTGGAGCGAATTCTTCCCTAGACATATGTAATTTGCATAGATTCCATCTACATGATATTCCGTGTTCCGTACATGCTACATACCTGACGGCTTTGACAAACATGCATTCCTGAGTTGAGAGCATGTGGATTACTAATCTTTCATCCTCTATAAAAGGAATATTTTCATCTAGACACGTGTACACATTTTCATAAGCTTTCCCTAACACCAGGTTCGAATTCGTTCATTTTTCACAGAAAAATAGTTCTGGAGCGTTTTCCACCTAACAGATGTGAAATTTACATGTATTCCAACAACATGGCATTCCGGGTTCCGTACATGCTACATGCATGACGGATTCGGCACTCATGCAGTTCTGACTTGTGAGCATGTGGATTACTGACCTTTCATCCACCAAACTATGCGTATATACACTTAGAATTATTTACTCTGACTTCATAGATTTTTCTATCACCAGGTTCTAAAATCGGACATCTGGCACCAGAAAACACTCTTTGAGCGAATTCTCACCAATACACATGTAATTTACATTGTTTACATAACCATGGCATTCCGTATTACGAGCATGATTCATGCATCACGGATTCCTCAAACATGCATTTCTGAGTTGTGAACATGCGCATGACTGATGTTTCAACCACCAAACAAGTTACCTATGCACTATGAAATATTTATTTTGACTTCGTAGCTTCTTCCTATCACCAGTTTCAAGAATCACACTTTGATCCCAGAAAAACCCTCTTGGAGCGAATTCTTCCCTAGACATATGTAATTTGAATAGAATCCATCTACATGATATTCCGTGTTCCTTACATGCTACATACATGACGGCTTTGACAAACATGCATTCCTGAGTTGAGAGCATGTGGATTACTAATCTTTCATCCTCTATAAAAGGAATATTTTCATCTAGACACGTGAACACATTTTCACAAGCTTTCCCTAACACCAGGTTCGAATTCGTTCATTTTTCACAGAAAAATAGTTCTGGAGCGTTTTCCAACTAACAGATGTGTAATTTACATGTATTCCAACAACATGGCATTCCGGGTTCCGTACATGTTACATGCATGACGGATTTGGCAATCATGCGTTTCTGACTTGTGAGCATGTGGATTACAGACCTTTCACCCTCCGAACAAGGCGTATATAGACTTAGAAATATTTACTCTGACTTTATAGGTTTTTCCTATCACCAGGTTCTAAAATCGGACATTTGGCACCAGAAAACACTCTTTGAGCGAATTCTCACAAATACACATGTAATTTACATTGTTTACATAACCATGGCATTCCGTATTACGAGCATGTTTCATGCATCTCGGATTCCTCAAACATGCATTTCTGAATAGTGAACATGCGCATGACTTATGTTTCAACTACCGAAAAAGTTACCAATGCACTCTGAAATATTTACTTTGGCTTTGTAGCTTCTTCCTATCACCAGTTTCAAGAATCACACTTTGATCCCACAAAGCCCTCTTGGAGCGAATTCTTCCCTAGACATATGTAATTTGCATTGATTCCGTCTACATGATATTCCGTGTTCCTTACATGCTACATACATGACGGCTTTGACAAACGTGCATTCCTGAGTTGAGAACATGTGGATTACTAATCTTTCATCCTCTATAAAAGTACTATTTTCATCTAGACACGTGTACACATTTTCACAAGCTTTCCCTAACACCAGGTTCGAATTCGTTCATTTTTCACAGAAAAATAGTTCTGGAGCGTTTTCCACCTAACAGATATGTAATTTACATGTATTCCAACAACATAGCATTCCGGGTTCCGTACATGCTACATGTATGACGGATTTGGAAATCATGCGTTTCTGACTTGTGAGCATATGGATTACAGACCTTTCACCCTCCGAACAAGGCGTATATAGACTTAGAAATATTTACTCTGACTTTATAGGTTTTTCCTATCACCAGGTTCTAAAATCGGACATTTGGCGCCAGAAAACACTCTTTGAGCGAATTCTCACAAATACACATGTAATTTACATTGTTTACATAACCATGGCATTCCGTATTACGAGCATGTTTCATGCATCTCGGATTCCTCAAACATGCATTTCTGAATAGTGAACATGCGCATGACTGATGTTTCAACCACCAAAAAAGTTACTTATGCACTCTGAAATATTTACTTTGACTTTGTAGCTTCTTCCTATCACCAGTTTCAAGAATCACACTTTGATCACACAAAAACTCTCTTGGAGCGAATTCTTCCCTAGACATATGTAATTTGCATAGATTCCATCTACATGATATTCCGTGTTCCGTACATGCTACATACATGACGGCTTTGACAAACATGCATTCCTGAGTTGAGAGCATGTGGATTACTAATCTTTCATCCTCTATAAAAGGAATATTTTCATCTAGACACGTGTAAACATTTTCATAAGCTTTCCCTAACACCAGGTTCGAATTCGTTCATTTTTCACAGAAAAATAGTTCTGGAGCGTTTTCCAACTAACAGATGTGAAATTTACATGTATTCCAACAACATGGCATTCCGGGTTCCGTACATGCTACATGCATGACGGATTCGGCAATCATGCAGTTCTGACTAGTGAGCATGTGGATTACTGACCTTTCATCCACCAAACAATGCGTATATACACTTAGAATTATTTACTCTGACTTCATAGATTTTTCTATCACCAGGTTCTAAAATCGGACATCTGGCACCAGAAAACACTCTTTGAGCGAATTCTCACCAATACACATGTAATTTACATTGTTTACATAACCATGGCATTCCGTATTACGAGCATGTTTCATGCATCACGGATTCCTCAAACATGCATTTCTGAGTTGTGAACATGCGCATGACTGATGTTTCAACCACCAAACAAGTTACCTATGCACTATGAAATATTTATTTTGACTTCGTAGCTTCTTCCTATCACCAGTTTCAAGAATCACACTTTGATCCCAGAAAAACCCTCTTGGAGCGAATTCTTCCCTAGACATATGTAATTTGAATAGAATCCATCTACATGATATTCCGTGTTCCTTACATGCTACATACATGACGGCTTTGACAAACATGCATTCCTGAGTTGAGAGCATGTGGATTACTAATCTTTCATCCTCTATAAAAGGAATATTTTCATCTAGACACGTGAACACATTTTCACAAGCTTTCCCTAACACCAGGTTCGAATTCGTTCATTTTTCACAGAAAAATAGTTCTGGAGCGTTTTCCAACTAACAGATGTGTAATTTACATGTATTCCAACAACATGGCATTCCGGGTTCCGTACATGCTACATGCATGACGGATTCGGCAATCATGCAGTTCTGACTTGTGAGCATGTGGATTACAGACCTTTCATCCACCAAACAATGCGTATATACACATAGAATTATTTACCCTGACTTCATAGATTTTTCTATCACCAGCTTCTAAAATCGGACATCTGGCACCAGAAAACACTCTTTGAGCGAATTCTCACCAATACACATGTAATTTACATTGTTTACATAACCATGGCATTCCGTATTACGAGCATGTTTCATGCATCAGGGATTCCTCAAACATGAATTTCTGAGTTGTGAACATGCGCATGACTGATGTTTCAACCACCAAACAAGTTACCTATGCACTATGGAATATTTATTTTGACTTCGTAGCTTCTTCCTATCACCAGTTTCAAGAATCACACTTTGATCCCAGAAAAACCCTCTTGGAGCGAATTCTTCCCTAGACATATGTAATTTGAATAGAATCCATCTACATAATATTCCGTGTTCCTTACATGCTACATAAATGACGGCTTTGACAAACATGCATTCCTGAGTTGAGAGCATGTGGATTACTAATCTTTCATCCTCTATAAAAGGAATATTTTCATCTAGACACGTGTACACATTTTCACAAGCTTTCCCTAACACCAGGTTCGAATTCGTTCATTTTTCACAGAAAAATATTTCTGGAGCTTTTTCCACCTAACAGATATGTAATTTACATGTATTCCAACAACATGGCATTCGGGGTTCCGTACATGCTACATGTATGACGGATTTGGCAATCATGCGTTTCTGACTTGTGAGCATGTGGATTACAGACCTTTCACCCTCCGAACATGGCGTATATAGACTTAGAAATATTTACTCTGACTTTATAGGTTTTTCCTTTCACCAGGTTCTAAAATCGGACATTTGGCACCAGAAAACACTCTTTGAGCGAATTCTCACAAATACACATGTAATTTACATTGTTTACATAACCATGGCATTCCGTATTACAAGCATGTTTCATGCATCTCGGATTCCTCAAACATGCATTTCTGAATAGTGAACATGCGCATGACTTATGTTTCAACCACCCAACAAGTTACCTATGCACTCTGAAATATTTACTTTGACTTTGTAGCTTCTTCCTATCACCAGTTTGAAGAATCACACTTTGATCCCACAAAAACCCTCTTGGAGTGAATTCTTCCCTAGACATATGTAATTTGCATTGATTCCATCTACATGATATTCCGTGTTCCTTACATGCTACATACATGACGGCTTTGACAAACATGCATTCCTGAGTTGAGAGCATGTGGATTACTAATCTTTCATCCTCTATAAAAGTACTATTTTCATCTAGACACGTGTACACATTTTCACAAGCTTTCCCTAACACCAGGTTCGAATTCGTTCATTTTTCACAGAAAAATAGTTCTGGAGCGTTTTCCAACTAACAGATGTGTAATTTACATGTATTCCAACAACATGGCATTCCGGGTTCCGTACATGCTACATGCATGACGGATTCGGCAATCATGCAGTTCTGACTTGTGAGCATGTGGATTACAGACCTTTCATCCACCAAACAATGCGTATATACACATAGAATTATTTACCCTGACTTCATAGATTTTTCTATCACCAGCTTCTAAAATCGGACATCTGGCACCAGAAAACACTCTTTGAGCGAATTCTCACCAATACACATGTAATTTACATTGTTTACATAACCATGGCATTCCGTATTACGAGCATGTTTCATGCATCAGGGATTCCTCAAACATGAATTTCTGAGTTGTGAACATGCGCATGACTGATGTTTCAAGCACCAAACAAGTTACCTATGCACTATGGAATATTTATTTTGACTTCGTAGCTTCTTCCTATCACCAGTTTCAAGAATCACACTTTGATCCCAGAAAAACCCTCTTGGAGCGAATTCTTCCCTAGACATATGTAATTTGAATAGAATCCATCTACATAATATTCCGTGTTCCTTACATGCTACATAAATGACGGCTTTGACAAACATGCATTCCTGAGTTGAGAGCATGTGGATTACTAATCTTTCATCCTCTATAAAAGGAATATTTTCATCTAGACACGTGTACACATTTTCACAAGCTTTCCCTAACACCAGGTTCGAATTCGTTCATTTTTCACAGAAAAATATTTCTGGAGCTTTTTCCACCTAACAGATATGTAATTTACATGTATTCCAACAACATGGCATTCGGGGTTCCGTACATGCTACATGTATGACGGATTTGGCAATCATGCGTTTCTGACTTGTGAGCATGTGGATTACAGACCTTTCACCCTCCGAACATGGCGTATATAGACTTAGAAATATTTACTCTGACTTTATAGGTTTTTCCTTTCACCAGGTTCTAAAATCGGACATTTGGCACCAGAAAACACTCTTTGAGCGAATTCTCACAAATACACATGTAATTTACATTGTTTACATAACCATGGCATTCCGTATTACAAGCATGTTTCATGCATCTCGGATTCCTCAAACATGCATTTCTGAATAGTGAACATGCGCATGACTTATGTTTCAACCACCCAACAAGTTACCTATGCACTCTGAAATATTTACTTTGACTTTGTAGCTTCTTCCTATCACCAGTTTGAAGAATCACACTTTGATCCCACAAAAACCCTCTTGGAGTGAATTCTTCCCTAGACATATGTAATTTGCATTGATTCCATCTACATGATATTCCGTGTTCCTTACATGCTACATACATGACGGCTTTGACAAACATGCATTCCTGAGTTGAGAGCATGTGGATTACTAATCTTTCATCCTCTATAAAAGTACTATTTTCATCTAGACACGTGTACACATTTTCACAAGCTTTCCCTAACACCAGGTTCGAATTCGTTCATTTTTCACAGAAAAATATTTCTGCAGCGTTTTCCACCTAACAGATGTGTAATTTACATGTATTCCAACAACATGGCATTCCGGGTTCCGTACATGCTACATGCATGACGGATTCGACAATCATGCAGTTCTGACTTGTGAGCATGTGGATTACTGACCTTTCATCCACCAAACAATGCGTATATACACTTAGAATTATTTACTCTTACTTCGTAGATTTTTCTATCACCAGGTTCTAAAATCGGACATCTGGCAACAGAAAACACTCTTTGAGCGAATTCTCACCAATACACATGTAATTTACATTGTTTACATAACCATGGCATTCCGTATTACGAACATTTTTCATGCATCATGGATTCCTCAATCTTGAATATCTGAGTTGTGAACATGCGCATGACTGATGTTTCAACCACCAAACAAGTTACTTATGCACTCTGAAATATTTATTTTGACTTCGTAGCTTCTTCCTATCACCAGTTTCAAGAATCACACTTTGATCCCAGAAAAACCCTCTTGGAGCGAATTCTTCCCTAGACATATGTAATTTGAATAGATTCCATCTACATGATATTCCGTGTTCCGTACATGCTACATACATGACGGCTTTGACAAACATGCATTCCTAAGTTGAGAGCATGTTGATTACAAATCTTTCATCCTCTATTAAAGGAATATTTTCATCTAGACACGTGTACACATTTTCACAAGCTTTCCCTAACACCACGTTCGAATTCGAGCATTTTTCACAGAAAAATAGTTCTGGAGCGATTTGCACCTAATAGGTATGTAATTTACATGAATTCCATCAACATGGCTTTCCGGGTTCCGTATATGCTACATGTATGACGTATTTGACAAACATGCATTCCTGAGTTGAGAGCATGTGGATTTCTAATCTTTCATTCTCTACAAAAGAAATATTTTCATCTAGACACGTGTAGAAATTTTCACAAGCTTTCCCAAACACCAGATTCAATTCGTGAATTTTTCACAGAAAAATAGTTCTGAAACGATTTCCACCTCACAGATATGTAATTTACATGTATTCCAACACCATGGCATTCCGGGTTCCGTACATTTTACATGTATGACGGATTTGACAATCATGCATTTCTGACTTGTGAGCATGTGGATTAAAGATCTTTCACACTCCGAACAAGGCGTATAAAAACGTAGAAATATTTACTCTGACTTCATAGGTTTTTCCTATCACCAGGTTCTAAAATCGGACATTTGGCACCAGAAAAAACTATTTGAGCGAATACTCACCAATATACATGTAATTTACATTGTTTACATAACCATGGAATTCCGTATTACGAGCATGTTTCATACATCACGGATTCCTCAAACATGCATTTCTGAGTTGTGAACATGCGCATGACTGATGTTTCAACCACCAAACAAGTTACCTATGCACTCTGAAATATTTACTTTGACTTTGTAGCTTCTTCCTGTCACCAGTTTCAAGAATCACACTTTGATCCCACAAAAACCCTCTTGGAGCGAATTCTTCCCTAGACATATGTAATTTGCATAGATTCCATCTACATGATATTCCGTGTTACGTACATGCTACATACATGACGGCTTTGACAAACATGCATTCCTGAGTTGAGAGCATGTGGATTATTAATCTTTCATCCTCTATAAAAGGTATATTTTCATCTAGACACGTGTACACATTTTCACAAGCTTTCCCTAACACCAGGTTCGAATTCGTTCATTTTTCACAGAAAAATAGTTCTGGAGCGTTTTCCACCTAACAGATATGTAATTTACATGTATTCCAACAACATGGCATTCCGGGTTCCGTACATGCTACATGTATGACGGATTTGGCAATCATGCGTTTCTGACTTGTGAGAATGTGGATTACAGACCTTTCACCCTCCGAACAAGGCGTATATAGACTTAGAAATATTTACTCTGACTTTATAGGTTTTTCCTATCACCAGGTTCAAAAATCGGACATTTGGCACCAGAAAACACTCTTTGAGCGAATTCTCACAAATACACATGTAATTTACATTGTTTACATAACCATGGCATTCCGTATTACGAGCATGTTTCATGCATCTCGGATTCCTCAAACATGCATTTCTGAATAGTGAACATGCGCATGACTGATGTTTCAATCACCAAACAAGTTACCTATGCACTCTGAAATAATTACTTTGACTTTGTAGCTTCTTCCTATCACCAGTTTCAAGAATCACACTTTGATCCCACAAAAACCCTCTTGGAGCGAATTCTTCCCTAGACATATGTAATTTGCATAGATTCCATCTACATGATATTCCGTGTTCCGTACATGCTACATACATGACGGCTTTGACAAACATGCATTCCTGAGTTGAGAGCATGTGGATTATTAATCTTTCATCCTCTATAAAAGGAATATTTTCATCTAGACACGTGTACACATTTTCACAAGCTTTCCCTAACACCAGGTTCGAATTCGTTCATTTTTCACAGAAAAATAGTTCTGGAGCGTTTTCCACCTAACAGATATGTAATTTACATGTATTCCAACAACATGGCATTCCGGGTTCCGTACATGCTACATGTATGACGGATTTGGCAATCATGAGTTTCTGACTTGTGAGCATGTGGATTACAGACCTTTCACCCTCCGAACAAGGCGTATATAGACTTAGAAATATTTACTCTGACTTTATAGGTTTTTCCTATCACCAGGTTCAAAAATCGGACATTTGGCACCAGAAAACACTCTTTGAGCGAATTCTCACAAATACACATGTAATTTACATTGTTTACATAACCATGGCATTCCGTATTACGAGCATGTTTCATGCATCTCGGATTCCTCAAACATGCATTTCTGAATAGTGAACATGCGCATGACTGATGTTTCAATCACCAAACAAGTTACCTATGCACTCTGAAATAATTACTTTGACTTTGTAGCTTCTTCCTATCACCAGTTTCAAGAATCACACTTTGATCCCACAAAAACCCTCTTGGAGCGAATTCTTCCCTAGACATATGTAATTTGCATAGATTCCATCTACATGATATTCCGTGTTCCGTACATGCTACATACATGATGGCTTTGACAAACATGCATTCCTGAGTTGAGAGCATGTGGATTAATAATCTTTCATCCTCTATAAAAGTACTATATTCATCTAGACACGTGTACACATTTTCACAAGCTTTCCCTAACACCAGGTTCGAATTCGTTCATTTTTCACAGAAAAATAGTTCTGGAGCGTTTTCCACCTAACAGATATGTAATTTACATGTATTCCAACAACATGGCATTCCGGGTTCCGTACATGCTACATGCATGACGGATTCGGCAATCATGCAGTTCTGACTTGTGAGCATGTGGATTACTGACCTTTCATCCTCCAAACAATGCGTATATACACTTAGAATTATTTACTCTGACTTCATAGATTTTTCTATCACCAGGTTTCTAAATTGGACATCTGGCACCAGAAAACACTCTTTGAGCGAATTCTCAAAAATACACATGTAATTTACATTGTTTACATAACCATGGCATTCCGTATTACGAGCATGTTTCATGCATCACGGATTCCTCAAACATGCATTTCTGAGTTGTGAACATGCGCATGACTGATGTTTCAACCACCAAACAAGTTACCTATGCACTCTGAAATATTTATTTTGACTTCGTAGCTTCTTCCTATCACCAGTTTCAAGAAGCACACTTTGATCCCAGAAAAACCCTCTTGGAGCGAATTCTTCCCTAGACATATGTAATTTGAATAGAATCCATCTACATGATATTCCGTGTTCCTTACATGCTACATACATGACGGCTTTGACAAACATGCATTCCTGAGTTGAGAGCATGTGGATTACTAATCTTTCATCCTCTATAAAGGAATATTTTCATCTAGACACGTGTACACATTTTCACAAGCTTTCCCTAACACCAGGTTCGAATTCGTTCATTTTTCACAGAAAAATAGTTCTGGAGCGTTTTCCACCTAACAGATATGTAATTTACATGTATTCCAACAACATGGCATTCCGGGTTCCGTACATGCTACATGTATGACGGATTTGGCAATCATGCGTTTCTGACTTGTGAGAATGTGGATTACAGACCTTTCACCCTCCGAACAAGGCGTATATAGACTTAGAAATATTTACTCTGACTTTATAGGTTTTTCCTATCACCAGGTTCAAAAATCGGACATTTGGCACCAGAAAACACTCTTTGAGCGAATTCTCACAAATACACATGTAATTTACATTGTTTACATAACCATGGCATTCCGTATTACGAGCATGTTTCATGCATCTCGGATTTCTCAAACATGCATTTCTGAATAGTGAACATGCGCATGACTGATGTTTCAATCACCAAACAAGTTACCTATGCACTCTGAAATAATTACTTTGACTTTGTAGCTTCTTCCTATCACCAGTTTCAAGAATCACACTTTGATCCCACAAAAACCCTCTTGGAGCGAATTCTTCCCTAGACATATGTAATTTGCATAGATTCCATCTACATGATATTCCGTGTTCCGTACATGCTACATACATGACGGCTTTGACAAACATGCATTCCTGAGTTGAGAGCATGTGGATTAATAATCTTTCATCCTCTATAAAAGTACTATATTCATCTAGACACGTGTACACATTTTCACAAGCTTTCCCTAACACCAGGTTCGAATTCGTTCATTTTTCACAGAAAAATAGTTCTGGAGCGTTTTCCACCTAACAGATATGTAATTTACATGTATTCCAACAACATGGCATTCCGGGTTCCGTACATGCTACATGCATGACGGATTCGGCAATCATGCAGTTCTGACTTGTGAGCATGTGGATTACTGACCTTTCATCCTCCAAACAATGCGTATATACACTTAGAATTATTTACTCTGACTTCATAGATTTTTCTATCACCAGGTTTCTAAATTGGACATCTGGCACCAGAAAACACTCTTTGAGCGAATTCTCAAAAATACACATGTAATTTACATTGTTTACATAACCATGGCATTCCGTATTACGAGCATGTTTCATGCATCACGGATTCCTCAAACATGCATTTCTGAGTTGTGAACATGCGCATGACTGATGTTTCAACCACCAAACAAGTTACCTATGCACTCTGAAATATTTATTTTGACTTCGTAGCTTCTTCCTATCACCAGTTTCAAGAAGCACACTTTGATCCCAGAAAAACCCTCTTGGAGCGAATTCTTCCCTAGACATATGTAATTTGAATAGAATCCATCTACATGATATTCCGTGTTCCTTACATGCTACATACATGACGGCTTTGACAAACATGCATTCCTGAGTTGAGAGCATGTGGATTACTAATCTTTCATCCTCTATAAAAGGAATATTTTCATCTAGACACGTGTACACATTTTCACAAGCTTTCCCTAACACCAGGTTCGAATTCGTTCATTTTTCACAGAAAAATAGTTCTGGAGCGTTTTCCACCTAACAGATATGTAATTTACATGTATTCCAACAACATGGCATTCCGGGTTCCGTACATGCTACATGTATGACGGATTTGGAAATCATGCGTTTCTGACTTGTGAGCATGTGGATTACAGACCTTTCACCCTCCGAACAAGGCGTATATAGACTTAGAAATATTTACTCTGACTTTATAGGTTTTTCCTATCACCAGGTTCTAAAATCGGACATTTGGCACCAGAAAACACTCTTTGAGCGAATTCTCACAAATACACATGTAATTTACATTGTTTACATAACCATGGCATTCCGTATTATGAGCATGTTTCATGCATCTCGGATTCCTCAAACATGCATTTCTGAATAGTGAACATGCGCATGACTGATGTTTCAACCACCAAACAAGTTACCTATGCACTCTGAAATATTTACTTTGACTTTGTAGCTTCTTCCTATCACCAGTTTCAAGAATCACACTTTGATCCCACAAAAACACTCTTGGAGCGAATTCTTCCCTAGACATATGTAATTTGCATAGATTCCATCTACATGATATTCCGTGTTCCGTACATGCTACATACAAGACGGCTTTGACAAACATGCATTCCTGAGTTGAGAGCATGTGGATTACTAATCTTTCATCCTCTATAAAAGTACTATATTCATCTAGACACGTGTACACATTTTCACAAGCTTTCCCTAACACCAGGTTCGAATTCGTTCATTTTTCACAGAAAAATAGTTCTGGAGCGTTTTCCACCTAACAGATGTGTAATTTACATGTATTCCAACAACATGGCATTCCGGGTTCCGTACATGCTACATGCATGACGGATTCGGCAATCATGCAGTCCTGACTTGTGCGCATGTGGATTACTGACCTTTCATCCACCAAACAATGCGTATATACACTTAGAATTATTTACTCTGACTTCATAGATTTTTCTATCACCAGGTTCTAAAATCGGATATCTGGCACCAGAAAACACTCTTTGAGCGAATTCTCACCAATACACATGTAATTTACATTGTTTACATAACCATGGCATTCCGAATTACGAGCATGTTTCATGCATCACGGATTCCTCAAACATGCATTTCTGAGTTGTGAACATGCGCATGACTGATGTTTCAACCACCAAACAAGTTACCTATGCACTATGAAATATTTATTTTGACTTCGTAGCTTCTTCCTATCACCAGTTTCAAGAATCACACTTTGATCCCAGAAAAACCCTCTTGGAGCGAATTCTTCCCTAGACATATGTAATTTGAATAGAATCCATCTACATGATATTCCGTGCTCCTTACATGCTACATACATGACGGCTTTGACAAACATGCATTCCTGAGTTGAGAGCATGTGGATTACTAATCTTTCATCCTCTATAAAAGTACTATATTCATCTAGACACGTGTACACATTTTCACAAGCTTTCCCTAACACCAGGTTCGAATTCGTTCATGTTTCACAGAAAAATAGTTCTGGAGCGTTTTGCACCTAACAGATGTGTAATTTACATGTATTCCAACAACATGGCATTCCGGGTTCCGTACATGCTACATGTATGACGGATTTGGAAATCATGCGTTTCTGACTTGTGAGCATGGGGATTACAGACCTTTCACCCTCCGAACAAGGCGTATATAGACTTAGAAATATTTACTCTGACTTTATAGGTTTTTCCTATCACCAGGTTCTAAAATCGGACATTTGGCACCAGAAAACACTCTTTGAGCGAATTCTCACCAATACACATGTAATTTACATTGTTTACATAACCATGGCTTTCCGTATTACGAGCATGTTTCATGCATCACGGATTCCTCAAACATGCATTTCTGAGTTGTGAACATGCGCATGACTGATGTTTCAACCACCAAACAAGTTACCTATGCACTATGAAATATTTACTTTGACTTTGTAGCTTCTTCCTATCACCAGTTTCAAGAATCACACTTTGATCCCACAAAAACCCTCTTGGAGCGAATTCTTCCCTAGACATATGTAATTTGCATTGATTCCATCTACATGATATTCCGTGTTCCTTACATGCTACATACATGACGGCTTTGACAAACGTGCATTCCTGAGTTGAGAACATGTGGATTTCTAATCTTTCATCCTCTATAAAAGTACTATTTTCATCTAGACATGTGTACACATTTTCACAAGCTTTCCCTAACACCAGGTTCGAATTCGTTCATTTTTCACAGAAAAATAGTTCTGGAGCGTTTTCCACCTAACAGATATGTAATTTACATGTATTCCAACAACATGGCATTCCGGGTTCCGTACATGCTACATGTATGACGGATTTGGAAATCATGCGTTTTTGACTTGTGAGCATGTGGATTACAGACCTTTAACCCTCCAAACAAGGCGTATATAGACTTAGAAATATTTACTCTGAGTTTATAGGTTTTTCCTATCACCAGGTTCTAAAATCGGACATTTGGCACCAGAAAACACTCTTTGAGCGAATTCTCACAAATACACATGTAATTTACATTGTTTACATAACCATGGCATTCCGTATTACGAGCATGTTTCATGCATCTCGGATTCCTCAAACATGCATTTCTGAATAGTGAACATGCGCATGACTGATGTTTCAAACACCAAACAACTTACCTATGCACTCTGAAATATTTATTTGACTTTGTAGCTTCTTCCTATCACCAGTTTCAAGAATCACACTTTGATCCCACAAAAACCCTCTTGGAGCGAATTCTTCCCTAGACATATGTAATTTGCATAGATTCCATCTACATGATATTCCGTGTTCCGTACATGCTACATACCTGACGGCTTTGACAAACATGCATTCCTGAGTTGAGAGCATGTGGATTACTAATCTTTCATCCTCTATAAAAGGAATATTTTCATCTAGACACGTGTACACATTTTCATAAGCTTTCCCTAACACCAGGTTCGAATTCGTTCATTTTTCACAGAAAAATAGTTCTGGAGCGTTTTCCACCTAACAGATGTGAAATTTACATGTATTCCAACAACATGGCATTCCGGGTTCCGTACATGCTACATGCATGACGGATTCGGCACTCATGCAGTTCTGACTTGTGAGCATGTGGATTACTGACCTTTCATCCACCAAACTATGCGTATATACACTTAGAATTATTTACTCTGACTTCATAGATTTTTCTATCACCAGGTTCTAAAATCGGACATCTGGCACCAGAAAACACTCTTTGAGCGAATTCTCACCAATACACATGTAATTTACATTGTTTACATAACCATGGCATTCCGTATTACGAGCATGATTCATGCATCACGGATTCCTCAAACATGCATTTCTGAGTTGTGAACATGCGCATGACTGATGTTTCAACCACCAAACAAGTTACCTATGCACTATGAAATATTTATTTTGACTTCGTAGCTTCTTCCTATCACCAGTTTCAAGAATCACACTTTGATCCCAGAAAAACCCTCTTGGAGCGAATTCTTCCCTAGACATATGTAATTTGCATTGATTCCATCTACATGATATTCCGTGTTCCTTACATGCTACATACATGACGGCTTTGACAAACGTGCATTCCTGAGTTGAGAACATGTGGATTACTAATCTTTCATCCTCTATAAAAGTACTATTTTCATCTAGACATGTGTACACATTTTCACAAGCTTTCCCTAACACCAGGTTCGAATTCGTTCATTTTTCACAGAAAAATAGTTCTGGAGCGTTTTCCACCTAACAGATATGTAATTTACATGTATTCCAACAACATGGCATTCCGGGTTCCGTACATGCTACATGTATGACGGATTTGGAAATCATGCGTTTTTGACTTGTGAGCATGTGGATTACAGACCTTTAACCCTCCAAACAAGGCGTATATAGACTTAGAAATATTTACTCTGAGTTTATAGGTTTTTCCTATCACCAGGTTCTAAAATCGGACATTTGGCACCAGAAAACACTCTTTGAGCGAATTCTCACAAATACACATGTAATTTACATTGTTTACATAACCATGGCATTCCGTATTACGAGCATGTTTCATGCATCTCGGATTCCTCAAACATGCATTTCTGAATAGTGAACATGCGCATGACTGATGTTTCAACCACCAAACAACTTACCTATGCACTCTGAAATATTTATTTGACTTTGTAGCTTCTTCCTATCACCAGTTTCAAGAATCACACTTTGATCCCACAAAAACCCTCTTGGAGCGAATTCTTCCCTAGACATATGTAATTTGCATAGATTCCATCTACATGATATTCCGTGTTCCGTACATGCTACATACCTGACGGCTTTGACAAACATGCATTCCTGAGTTGAGAGCATGTGGATTACTAATCTTTCATCCTCTATAAAAGGAATATTTTCATCTAGACACGTGTACACATTTTCACAAGCTTTCCCTAACACCAGGTTCGAATTCGTTCATTTTTCACAGAAAAATAGTTCTGGAGCGTTTTCCACCTAACAGATGTGAAATTTACATGTATTCCAACAACATGGCATTCCGGGTTCCGTACATGATACATGCATGACGGATTCGGCACTCATGCAGTTCTGACTTGTGAGCATGTGGATTACTGACCTTTCATCCACCAAACTATGCGTATATACACTTAGAATTATTTACTCTGACTTCATAGATTTTTCTATCACCAGGTTCTAAAATCGGACATCTGGCACCAGAAAACACTCTTTGAGCGAATTCTCACCAATACACATGTAATTTACATTGTTTACATAACCATGGCATTCCGTATTACGAGCATGATTCATGCATCACGGATTCCTCAAACATGCATTTCTGAGTTGTGAACATGCGCATGACTGATGTTTCAACCACCAAACAAGTTACCTATGCACTATGAAATATTTATTTTGACTTCGTAGCTTCTTCCTATCACCAGTTTCAAGAATCACACTTTGATCCCAGAAAAACCCTCTTGGAGCGAATTCTTCCCTAGACATATGTAATTTGAATAGAATCCATCTACATGATATTCCGTGTTCCTTACATGCTACATACATGACGGCTTTGACAAACATGCATTCCTGAGTTGAGAGCATGTGGATTACTAATCTTTCATCCTCTATAAAAGGAATATTTTCATCTAGACACGTGAACACATTTTCACAAGCTTTCCCTAACACCAGGTTCGAATTCGTTCATTTTTCACAGAAAAATAGTTCTGGAGCGTTTTCCACCTAACAGATGTGTAATTTACATGTATTCCAACAACATGGCATTCCGGGTTCCGTACATGTTACATGCATGACGGATTTGGCAATCATGCGTTTCTGACTTGTGAGCATGTGGATTACAGACCTTTCACCCTCCGAACAAGGCGTATATAGACTTAGAAATATTTACTCTGACTTTATAGGTTTTTCCTATCACCAGGTTCTAAAATCGGACATTTGGCACCAGAAAACACTCTTTGAGCGAATTCTCACAAAGACACATGTAATTTACATTGTTTACATAACCATGGCATTCCGTATTACGAGCATGTTTCATGCATCTCGGATTCCTCAAACATGCATTTCTGAATAGTGAACATGCGCATGACTTATGTTTCAACTACCGAAAAAGTTACCTATGCACTCTGAAATATTTACTTTGGCTTTGTAGCTTCTTCCTATCACCAGTTTCAAGAATCACACTTTGATCCCACAAAGCCCTCTTGGAGCGAATTCTTCCCTAGACATATGTAATTTGCATTGATTCCGTCTACATGATATTCCGTGTTCCTTACATGCTACATACATGACGGCTTTGACAAACGTGCATTCCTGAGTTGAGAACATGTGGATTACTAATCTTTCATCCTCTATAAAAGTACTATTTTCATCAAGACACGTGTACACATTTTCACAAGCTTTCCCTAACACCAGGTTCGAATTCGTTCATTTTTCACAGAAAAATAGTTCTGGAGCGTTTTCCACCTAACAGATATGTAATTTACATGTATTCCAACAACATAGCATTCCGGGTTCCGTACATGCTACATGTATGACGGATTTGGAAATCATGCGTTTCTGACTTGTGAGCATATGGATTACAGACCTTTCACCCTCCGAACAAGGCGTATATAGACTTAGAAATATTTACTCTGACTTTATAGGTTTTTCCTATCACCAGGTTCTAAAATCGGACATTTGGCACCAGAAAACACTCTTTGAGCGAATTCTCACAAATACACATGTAATTTACATTGTTTACATAACCATGGCATTCCGTATTACGAGCATGTTTCATGCATCTCGGATTCCTCAAACATGCATTTCTGAATAGTGAACATGCGCATGACTGATGTTTCAACCACCAAAAAAGTTACTTATGCACTCTGAAATATTTACTTTGACTTTGTAGCTTCTTCCTATCACCAGTTTCAAGAATCACACTTTGATCACACAAAAAATCTCTTGGAGCGAATTCTTCCCTAGACATATGTAATTTGCATAGATTCCATCTACATGATATTCCGTGTTCCGTACATGCTACATACATGACGGCTTTGACAAACATGCATTCCTGAGTTGAGAGCATGTGGATTACTAATCTTTCATCCTCTATAAAAGGAATATTTTCATCTAGACACGTGTAAACATTTTCATAAGCTTTCCCTAACACCAGGTTCGAATTCGTTCATTTTTCACAGAAAAATAGTTCTGGAGCGTTTTCCACCTAACAGATGTGAAATTTACATGTATTCCAACAACATGGCATTCCGGGTTCCGTACATGCTACATGCATGACGGATTCGGCAATCATGCAGTTCTGACTAGTGAGCATGTGGATTACTGACCTTTCATCCACCAAACAATGCGTATATACACTTAGAATTATTTACTCTGACTTCATAGATTTTTCTA
The DNA here is from genome assembly GCF_048564905.1 of Vicugna pacos. Taxonomy (NCBI): domain Eukaryota; kingdom Metazoa; phylum Chordata; class Mammalia; order Artiodactyla; family Camelidae; genus Vicugna; species Vicugna pacos. The sequence continues at coordinate 20,288,123 of NW_027328741.1, read as the reverse complement.
TCACCAGGTTCTAAAATCGGACATCTGGCACCAGAAAACACTCTTTGAGCGAATTCTCACCAATACACATGTAATTTACATTGTTTACATAACCATGGCATTCCGTATTACGAGCATGTTTCATGCATCACGGATTCCTCAAACATGCATTTCTGAGTTGTGAACATGCGCATGACTGATGTTTCAACCACCAAACAAGTTACCTATGCACTATGAAATATTTATTTTGACTTCGTAGCTTCTTCCTATCACCAGTTTCAAGAATCACACTTTGATCCCAGAAAAACCCTCTTGGAGCGAATTCTTCCCTAGACATATGTAATTTGAATAGAATCCATCTACATGATATTCCGTGTTCCTTACATGCTACATACATGACGGCTTTGACAAACATGCATTCCTGAGTTGAGAGCATGTGGATTACTAATCTTTCATCCTCTATAAAAGGAATATTTTCATCTAGACACGTGAACAGATTTTCACAAGCTTTCCCTAACACCAGGTTCGAATTCGTTCATTTTTCACAGAAAAATAGTTCTGGAGCGTTTTCCACCTAACAGATGTGTAATTTACATGTATTCCAACAACATGGCATTCCGGGTTCCGTACATGCTACATGTATGACGGATTTGGCAATCATGCGTTTCTGACTTGTGAGCATGTGGATTACAGACCTTTCACCCTCCGAACATGGCGTATATAGACTTAGAAATATTTACTCTGACTTTATAGGTTTTTCCTATCACCAGGTTCTAAAATCGGACATTTGGCACCAGAAAACACTCTTTGAGCGAATTCTCACAAATACACATGTAATTTACATTGTTTACATAACCATGGCATTCCGTATTACGAGCATGTTTCATGCATCTCGGATTCCTCAAACATGCATTTCTGAATAGTGAACATGCGCATGACTGATGTTTCAACCACCAAAAAAGTTACCTATGCACTCTGAAATATTTATTTGACTTTGTAGCTTCTTCCTATCACCAGTTTCAAGAATCACACTTTGATCCCACAAAAACCCTCTTGGAGCGAATTCTTCCCTAGACATATGTAATTTGCATTGATTCCATCTACATGATATTCCGTGTTCCGTACATGCTACATACATGACGGCTTTGACAAACATGCATTCCTGAGTTGAGAGCATGTGGATTACTAATCTTTCATCCTCTATAAAAGTACTATTTTCATCTAGACACGTGTACACATTTTCACAAGCTTTCCCTAACACCAGGTTCGAATTCGTTCATTTTTCACAGAAAAATAGTTCTGGAGCGTTTTCCACCTAACAGATGTGTAATTTACATGTATTCCAACAACATGGCATTCCGGGTTCCGTACATGCTACATGCATGACGGATTCGGCAATCATGCAGTTCTGACTTGTGAGCATGTGGATTACAGACCTTTCATCCACCAAACAATGCGTATATACACATAGAATTATTTACTCTGACTTCATAGATTTTTCTATCACCAGCTTCTAAAATCGGACATCTGGCACCAGAAAACACTCTTTGAGCGAATTCTCACCAATACACATGTAATTTACATTGTTTACATAACCATGGCATTCCGTATTACGAGCATGTTTCATGCATCAGGGATTCCTCAAACATGAATTTCTGAGTTGTGAACATGCGCATGACTGATGTTTCAACCACCAAACAAGTTACCTATGCACTATGGAATATTTATTTTGACTTCGTAGCTTCTTCCTATCACCAGTTTCAAGAATCACACTTTGATCCCAGAAAAACCCTCTTGGAGCGAATTCTTCCCTAGACATATGTAATTTGAATAGAATCCATCTTCATAATATTCCGTGTTCCTTACATGCTACATAAATGACGGCTTTGACAAACATGCATTCCTGAGTTGAGAGCATGTGGATTACTAATCTTTCATCCTCTATAAAAGGAATATTTTCATCTAGACACGTGTACACATTTTCACAAGCTTTCCCTAACACCAGGTTCGAATTCGTTCATTTTTCACAGAAAAATATTTCTGGAGCTTTTTCCACCTAACAGATATGTAATTTACATGTATTCCAACAACATGGCATTCGGGGTTCCGTACATGCTACATGTATGACGGATTTGGCAATCATGCGTTTCTGACTTGTGAGCATGTGGATTACAGACCTTTCACCCTCCGAACATGGCGTATATAGACTTAGAAATATTTACTCTGACTTTATAGGTTTTTCCTATCACCAGGTTCTAAAATCGGACATTTGGCACCAGAAAACACTCTTTGAGCGAATTCTCACAAATACACATGTAATTTACATTGTTTACATAACCATGGCATTCCGTATTACAAGCATGTTTCATGCATCTCGGATTCCTCAAACATGCATTTCTGAATAGTGAACATGCGCATGACTTATGTTTCAACCACCCAACAAGTTACCTATGCACTCTGAAATATTTACTTTGACTTTGTAGCTTCTTCCTATCACCAGTTTCAAGAATCACACTTTGATCCCACAAAAACCCTCTTGGATTGAATTCTTCCCTAGACATATGTAATTTGCATTGATTCCATCTACATGATATTCCGTGTTCCTTACATGCTACATACATGACGGCTTTGACAAACATGCATTCCTGAGTTGAGAGCATGTGGATTACTAATCTTTCATCCTGTATATAAGTACTATTTTCATCTAGACACGTGTACACATTTTCACAAGCTTTCCCTAACACCAGGTTCGAATTCGTTCATTTTTCACAGAAAAATATTTCTGCAGCGTTTTCCACCTAACAGATGTGTAATTTACATGTATTCCAACAACATGGCATTCCGGGTTCCGTACATGCTACATGCATGACGGATTCGACAATCATGCATTTCTGACTTGTGAGCATGTGGATTACTGACCTTTCATCCACCAAACAATGCGTATATACACTTAGAATTATTTACTCTTACTTCGTAGATTTTTCTATCACCAGGTTCTAAAATCGGACATCTGGCAACAGAAAACACTCTTTGAGCGAATTCTCACCAATACACATGTAATTTACATTTTTTACATAACCATGGCATTCCGTATTACGAACATTTTTCATGCATCATGGATTCCTCAATCTTGAATATCTGAGTTGTGAACATGCGCATGACTGATGTTTCAACCACCAAACAAGTTACTTATGCACTCTGAAATATTAATTTTGACTTCGTAGCTTCTTCCTATCACCAGTTTCAAGAATCACACTTTGATCCCAGAAAAACCCTCTTGGAGCGAATTCTTCCCTAGACATATGTAATTTGAATAGATTCCATCTACATGATATTCCGTGTTCCGTACATGCTACATACATGACGGCTTTGACAAACATGCATTCCTAAGTTGAGAGCATGTTGATTACAAATCTTTCATCCTCTATTAAAGGAATATTTTCATCTAGACACGTGTACACATTTTCACAAGCTTTCCCTAACACCACGTTCGAATTCGAGCATTTTTCACAGAAAAATAGTTCTGGAGCGATTTGCACCTAATAGGTATGTAATTTACATGAATTCCATCAACATGGCTTTCCGGGTTCCGTATATGCTACATGTATGACGTATTTGACAAACATGCATTCCTGAGTTGATAGCATGTGGATTTCTAATCTTTCATTCTCTACAAAAGGAATATTTTCATCTAGACACGTGTAGAAATTTTCACAAGCTTTCCCAAACACCAGATTCAATTCGTGAATTTTTCACAGAAAAATAGTTCTGAAACGATTTCCACCTAACAGATATGTAATTTACATGTATTCCAACACCATGGCATTCCGGGTTCCGTACATTCTACATGTATGACGGATTTGAAAATCATGTGTTTCTGACTTGTGAGCATGTGGATTAAAGATCTTTCACACTCCGAACAAGGCGTATAAAAACGTAGAAATATTTACTCTGACTTCATAGGTTTTTCCTATCACCAGGTTCTAAAATCGGACATTTGGCACCAGAAAAAACTATTTGAGCGAATACTCACCAATATACATGTAATTTACATTGTTTACATAACCATGGAATTCCGTATTACGAGCATGTTTCATACATCACGGATTCCTCAAACATGCATTTCTGAGTTGTGAACATGCGCATGACTGATGTTTCAACCACCAAACAAGTTACCTATGCACTCTGAAATATTTACTTTGACTTTGTAGCTTCTTCCTGTCACCAGTTTCAAGAATCACACTTTGATCCCACAAAAACCCTCTTGGAGCGAATTCTTCCCTAGACATATGTAATTTGCATAGATTCCATCTACATGATATTCCGTGTTACGTACATGCTACATACATGACGGATTCGACAAATATACATTCCTGAGTTGAGGGCATCTGGATTACTAATCTTTCCTCCTCTATAAAAGTACTATTTTCATCTAGACACGTGTACACATTTTCACAAGCTTTCCCTAACACCAGGTTCGAATTCGTTCATTTTTCACAGAAAAATAGTTCTGGAGCGTTTTCCACCTAACAGATATGTAATTTACATGTATTCCAACAACATGGCATTCCGGGTTCCGTACATGCTACATGTATGACGGATTTGGAAATCATGCGTTTCTGACTTGTGAGCATATGGATTACAGACCTTTCACCCTCCGAACAAGGCGTATATAGACTTAGAAATATTTACTCTGACTTTATAGGTTTTTCCTATCACCAGGTTCTAAAATCGGACATTTGGCACCAGAAAACACTCTTTGAGCGAATTCTCACAAATACACATGTAATTTACATTGTTTACATAACCATGGCATTCCGTATTACGAGCATGTTTCATGCATCACGGATTCCTCAAACATGCATTTCTGAGTTGTGAACATGCGCATGACTGATGTTTCAACCACCAAAAAACTTACTTATGCACTCTGAAATATTTACTTTGACATCGTAGCTTCTTCCTATCACCAGTTTCAAGAATCACACTTTGATCCCAGAAAAACCCTCTTGGAGCGAATTCTACCCTAGAGATATGTAATTTGAGTAGATTCCATCTACATGATATTCCGTGTTCCGTACATGCTACATACATGACGGCTTTGACAAACATGCATTCCTGAGTTGAGAGCATGTGGATTACTAATCTTTCATCCTCTATAAAAGGAATATTTTCATCTAGACACGTGTAAACATTTTCATAAGCTTTCCCTAACACCAGGTTCGAATTCGTTCATTTTTCACAGAAAAATAGTTCTGGAGCGTTTTCCACCTAACAGATGTGAAATTTACATGTATTCCAACAACATGGCATTCCGGGTTCCGTACATGCTACATGCATGACGGATTCGGCAATCATGCAGTTCTGACTTGTGAGCATGTGGATTACTGACCTTTCATCCACCAAACAATGCGTATATACACTTAGAATTATTTACTCTGACTTCATAGATTTTTCTATCACCAGGTTCTAAAATCGGACATCTGGCACCAGAAAACACTCTTTGAGCGAATTCTCACCAATACACATGTAATTTACATTGTTTACATAACCATGGCATTCCGTATTACGAGCATGTTTCATGCATCACGGATTCCTCAAACATGCATTTCTGAGTTGTGAACATGCGCATGACTGATGTTTCAACCACCAAACAAGTTACCTATGCACTATGAAATAATTATTTTGACTTCGTAGCTTCTTCCTATCACCAGTTTCAAGAATCACACTTTGATCCCAGAAAAACCCTCTTGGAGCGAATTCTTCCCTAGACATATGTAATTTGAATAGAATCCATCTACATGATATTCCGTGTTCCTTACATGCTACATACATGACGGCTTTGACAAACATGCATTCCTGAGTTGAGAGCATGTGGATTACTAATCTTTCATCCTCTATAAAAGGAATATTTTCATCTAGACACGTGAACAGATTTTCACAAGCTTTCCCTAACACCAGGTTCGAATTCGTTCATTTTTCACAGAAAAATAGTTCTGGAGCGTTTTCCACCTAACAGATGTGTAATTTACATGTATTCCAACAACATGGCATTCCGGGTTCCGTACATGCTACATGTATGACGGATTTGGCAATCATGCGTTTCTGACTTGTGAGCATGTGGATTACAGACCTTTCACCCTCCGAACAAGGCGTATATAGACTTAGAAATATTTACTCTGACTTTATAGGTTTTTCCTATCACCAGGTTCTAAAATCGGACATTTGGCACCAGAAAACACTCTTTGAGCGAATTCTCACAAATACACATGTAATTTACATTGTTTACATAACCATGGCATTCCGTATTACGAGCATGTTTCATGCATCTCGGATTCCTCAAACATGCATTTCTGAATAGTGAACATGCGCATGACTGATGTTTCAACCACCAAAAAAGTTACCTATGCACTCTGAAATATTTATTTGACTTTGTAGCTTCTTCCTATCACCAGTTTCAAGAATCACACTTTGATTCCAGAAAAACCCTCTTGGAGCGAATTCTTCCCTAGACATATGTAATTTGCATAGATTCCATCTACATGATATTCCGTTTTCCGTACATGCTACATACATGACGGCTTTGACAAACATGCATTCCTGAGTTGAGAGCATGTGGATTACTAATCTTCATCCTCTATAAAAGTACTATTTTCATCTAGACACGTGTACACATTTTCACAAGCTTTCCCTAACACCAGGTTCGAATTCGTTCATTTTTCACAGAAAAATAGTTCTGGAGCGTTTTCCACCTAACAGATGTGTAATTTACATGTATTCCAACAACATGGCATTCCGGGTTCCGTACATGCTACATGCATGACGGATTCGGCAATCATGCAGTTCTGACTTGTGAGCATGTGGATTACAGACCTTTCATCCACCAAACAATGCGTATATACACATAGAATTATTTACTCTGACTTCATAGATTTTTCTATCACCAGCTTCTAAAATTGGACATCTGGCACCAGAAAACACTCTTTGAGCGAATTCTCACCAATACACATGTAATTTACATTGTTTACATAACCATGGCATTCCGTATTACGAGCATGTTTCATGCATCACGGATTCCTCAAACATGAATTTCTGAGTTGTGAACATGCGCATGACTGATGTTTCAACCACCAAACAAGTTACCTATGCACTATGGAATATTTATTTTGACTTCGTAGCTTCTTCCTATCACCAGTTTCAAGAATCACACTTTGATCCCAGAAAAACACTCTTGGAGCGAATTCTTCCCTAGACATATGTAATTTGAATAGAATCCATCTACATAATATTCCGTGTTCCTTACATGCTACATAAATGACGGCTTTGACAAACATGCATTCCTGAGTTGAGAGCATGTGGATTACTAATCTTTCATCCTCTATAAAAGGAATATTTTCATCTAGACACGTGTACACATTTTCACAAGCTTTCCCTAACACCAGGTTCGAATTCGTTCATTTTTCACAGAAAAATAGTTCTGGAGCGTTTTCCACCTAACAGATATGTAATTTACATGTATTCCAACAACATGGCATTCCGGGTTCCGTACATGCTACATGTATGACGGATTTGGCAATCATGCGTTTCTGACTTGTGAGCATGTGGATTACAGACCTTTCACCCTCCGAACATGGCGTATATAGACTTAGAAATATTTACTCTGACTTTATAGGTTTTTCCTATCACCAGGTTCTAAAATCGGACATTTGGCACCAGAAAACACTCTTTGAGCGAATTCTCACAAATACACATGTAATTTACATTGTTTACATAACCATGGCATTCCGTATTACAAGCATGTTTCATGCATCTCGGATTCCTCAAACATGCATTTCTGAATAGTGAACATGCGCATGACTTATGTTTCAACCACCCAACAAGTTACCTATGCACTCTGAAATATTTACTTTGACTTTGTAGCTTCTTCCTATCACCAGTTTCAAGAATCACACTTTGATCCCACAAAAACCCTCTTGGATTGAATTCTTCCCTAGACATATGTAATTTGCATTGATTCCATCTACATGATATTCCGTGTTCCTTACATGCTACATACATGACGGCTTTGACAAACATGCATTCCTGAGTTGAGAGCATGTGGATTACTAATCTTTCATCCTGTATATAAGTACTATTTTCATCTAGACACGTGTACACATTTTCACAAGCTTTCCCTAACACCAGGTTCGAATTCGTTCATTTTTCACAGAAAAATATTTCTGCAGCGTTTTCCACCTAACAGATGTGTAATTTACATGTATTCCAACAACATGGCATTCCGGGTTCCATACATGCTACATGCATGACGGATTCGACAATCATGCATTTCTGACTTGTGAGCATGTGGATTACTGACCTTTCATCCACCAAACAATGCGTATATACACTTAGAATTATTTACTCTTACTTCGTAGATTTTTCTATCACCAGGTTCTAAAATCGGACATCTGGCAACAGAAAACACTCTTTGAGCGAATTCTCACCAATACACATGTAATTTACATTTTTTACATAACCATGGCATTCCGTATTACGAACATTTTTCATGCATCATGGATTCCTCAATCTTGAATATCTGAGTTGTGAACATGCGCATGACTGATGTTTCAACCACCAAACAAGTTACTTATGCACTCTGAAATATTAATTTTGACTTCGTAGCTTCTTCCTATCACCAGTTTCAAGAATCACACTTTGATCCCAGAAAAACCCTCTTGGAGCGAATTCTTCCCTAGACATATGTAATTTGAATAGATTCCATCTACATGATATTCCGTGTTCCGTACATGCTACATACATGACGGCTTTGACAAACATGCATTCCTAAGTTGAGAGCATGTTGATTACAAATCTTTCATCCTCTATTAAAGGAATATTTTCATCTAGACACGTGTACACATTTTCACAAGCTTTCCCTAACACCACGTTCGAATTCGAGCATTTTTCACAGAAAAATAGTTCTGGAGCGATTTGCACCTAATAGGTATGTAATTTACATGAATTCCATCAACATGGCTTTCCGGGTTCCGTATATGCTACATGTATGACGTATTTGACAAACATGCATTCCTGAGTTGATAGCATGTGGATTTCTAATCTTTCATTCTCTACAAAAGGAATATTTTCATCTAGACACGTGTAGAAATTTTCACAAGCTTTCCCAAACACCAGATTCAATTCGTGAATTTTTCACAGAAAAATAGTTCTGAAACGATTTCCACCTAACAGATATGTAATTTACATGTATTCCAACACCATGGCATTCCGGGTTCCGTACATTCTACATGTATGACGGATTTGAAAATCATGTGTTTCTGACTTGTGAGCATGTGGATTAAAGATCTTTCACACTCCGAACAAGGCGTATAAAAACGTAGAAATATTTACTCTGACTTCATAGGTTTTTCCTATCACCAGGTTCTAAAATCGGACATTTGGCACCAGAAAAAACTATTTGAGCGAATACTCACCAATATACATGTAATTTACATTGTTTACATAACCATGGAATTCCGTATTACGAGCATGTTTCATACATCACGGATTCCTCAAACATGCATTTCTGAGTTGTGAACATGCGCATGACTGATGTTTCAACCACCAAACAAGTTACCTATGCACTCTGAAATATTTACTTTGACTTTGTAGCTTCTTCCTGTCACCAGTTTCAAGAATCACACTTTGATCCCACAAAAACCCTCTTGGAGCGAATTCTTCCCTAGACATATGTAATTTGCATAGATTCCATCTACATGATATTCCGTGTTACGTACATGCTACATACATGACGGATTCGACAAATATACATTCCTGAGTTGAGGGCATCTGGATTACTAATCTTTCCTCCTCTATAAAAGTACTATTTTCATCTAGACACGTGTACACATTTTCACAAGCTTTCCCTAACACCAGGTTCGAATTCGTTCATTTTTCACAGAAAAATAGTTCTGGAGCGTTTTCCACCTAACAGATATGTAATTTACATGTATTCCAACAACATGGCATTCCGGGTTCCGTACATGCTACATGTATGACGGATTTGGAAATCATGCGTTTCTGACTTGTGAGCATATGGATTACAGACCTTTCACCCTCCGAACAAGGCGTATATAGACTTAGAAATATTTACTCTGACTTTATAGGTTTTTCCTATAACCAGTTTCTAAAATCGGACATTTGGAACCAGAAAACACTCTTTGAGCGAATTCTCACAAATACACATGTAATTTACATTGTTTACATAACCATTGCATTCCGTATTACGAGCATGTTTCATGCATCTCGGATTCCTCAAACATGCATTTCTGAATAGTGAACATGCGCATGACTGATGTTTCAACCACCAAAAAACTTACTTATGCACTCTGAAATATTTACTTTGACTTTGTAGCTTCTTCCTATCACCAGTTTCAAGAATCACACTTTGATCCCAGAAATACCCTCTTGGAGCGAATTCTTCCCTAGACATATGTAATTTGCATAGATTCCATCTACATGATATTCCGTGTTCCGTACATGCTACATACATGACGGCTTTGACAAACATGCATTCCTGAGTTGAGAGCATGTGGATTACTAATCTTTCATCCTCTATAAAAGGAATATTTTCATCTAGACACGTGTAAACATTTTCATAAGCTTTCCCTAACACCAGGTTCGAATTCGTTCATTTTTCACAGAAAAATAGTTCTGGAGCGTTTTCCACCTAACAGATGTGAAATTTACATGTATTCCAACAACATGGCATTCCGGGTTCCGTACATGCTACATGCATGACGGATTCGGCAATCATGCAGTTCTGACTTGTGAGCATGTGGATTACTGACCTTTCATCCACCAAACAATGCGTATATACACTTAGAATTATTTACTCTGACTTCATAGATTTTTCTATCACCAGGTTCTAAAATCGGACATCTGGCACCAGAAAACACTCTTTGAGCGAATTCTCACCAATACACATGTAATTTACATTGTTTACATAACCATGGCATTCCGTATTACGAGCATGTTTCATGCATCACGGATTCCTCAAACATGCATTTCTGAGTTGTGAACATGCGCATGACTGATGTTTCAACCACCAAACAAGTTACCTATGCACTATGAAATAATTATTTTGACTTCGTAGCTTCTTCCTATCACCAGTTTCAAGAATCACACTTTGATCCCAGAAAAACCCTCTTGGAGCGAATTCTTCCCTAGACATATGTAATTTGAATAGAATCCATCTACATGATATTCCGTGTTCCGTACATGCTACATACATGACGGCTTTGACAAACATGCATTCCTGAGTTGAGATCATGTGGATAATAATCTTTCATCCTCTATAAAAGCACTATATTCATCTAGACACGTGTACACATTTTCACAATCTTTCCCTAACACCAGGTTCGAATTCGTTCATTTTTCACAGAAAAATAGTTCTGGAGCATTTTCCACCTAACAGATATGTAATTTACATGTATTCCAACAACATGGCATTCCGGGTTCCGTACATGCTACATGCATGACGGATTCGGCAATCATGCAGTTCTGACTTGTGAGCATGTGGATTACTGACCTTTCATCCACCAAACAATGCGTATATACACTTAGAATTATTTACTCTGACTTCATAGATTTTTCTATCACCAGGATCTAAAATCGGACATCTGGCACCAGAAAACACTCTTTGAGCGAATTCTCACCAATACACATGTAATTTACATTGTTTACATAACCATGGCATTCCGTATTACGAGCATGTTTCATGCATCACGGATTCCTCAAACTTGAATTTCTGAGTTATGAACATGTGCATGACAGATGTTTCAACCACCAAACAAGTTACCTATGCACTATGAAATATTTATTTTGACTTCGTAGCTTCTTCCTATCACCAGTTTCAAGAATCACACTTTGATCCCAGAAAATCCCTCTTGGAGCGAATTCTTCCCTAGACATATGTAATTTGAATAGAATCCATCTACATGATATTCCGTGTTCCTTACATGCTACATACATGACGGCTTTGACAAACATGCATTCCTGAGTTGAGAGCATGTGGATTATTAATCTTTCATCCTCTATAAAAGTACTATTTTCATCTAGACACGTGTACACATTTTCACAAGCTTTCCCTAAAACCAGGTTCGAATTCGTTCATTTTTCACAGAAAAATAGTTCTGGAACGATTTCCACCTTACAGATATGTAATTTAAATGTATTCCAACAACATGGCATTCCGGGTTCCGTACATGCTACATGTATGATAGATTTGGCAGTCATGCGTTTCTGACTTGTGAGCATGTTGATACAGACCATTCAACCTCCGAACAATGTGTATATAGACTTAGAAATATTTACTCTGTCTTCATATGTTTTTCCTATCACCAGGTTCTAAAATCGGACATTTGGCACCAGAAAACACTCTTTGAGCGAATTCTCACAAATACACATGTAATTTACATTGTTTACATAACCATGGCATTCCGTATTACGAGCATGTTTCATGCATCTCGGATTCCTCAAACATGCATTTCTGAATAGTGAACATGCGCATGACTGATGTTTCAACCACCAAACAAGTTACCTATGCACTCTGAAATATTTACTTTGACTTTGTAGCTTCTTCCTATCACCAGTTTCAAGAATCACACTTTGATCCCACAAAAAACCTCTTGGAGCGAATTCTTCCCTAGACATATGTAATTTGCATAGATTCCATCTACATGATATTCCGTGTTCCGTACATGCTACGTACATGACGGAATCGACAAATATACATTCCTGAGTTGAGGGCATCTGGATTAATAATCTTTCCTCCTCTATAAAAGTACTATTTTCATCAAGACACGTGTACACATTTTCACAAGCTTTCCCTAAAACCAGGTTCGAATTCGTGCATTTTTCACAAAAAAATAGTTCTGGAGCGATTTCCACCTAATAGGTATGTAATTTACATGAATTCCATCAACATGGCATTCCGGGTTCCGTACATGCTACATGCATGACAGATTCGGCAATCATTCAGTTCTGACTTGTGAGCATGTGGATTACTGACCTTTCCTCCACCAAACAATGCGTATATACACTTAGAATTATTTACTCTGACTTCATAGATTTTTCTATCACCAGGTTCTAAAATCGGACATCTGGCACCAGAAAACACTCTTTGAGCGAATTCTCACCAATACACATGTAATTTACATTGTTTACATAACCATGGCATTCCGTATTACGAACATGTTTCATGCATCACGGATTCCTCAAACTTGAATTTCTGAGTTGTGAACATGCGCATGACTGATATTTCAAACACCAAGCAAGTTACTTATGCACTATGAAATATTAATTTTGACTTCGTAGCTTCTTCCTATCACCAGTTTCAAGAATCACACTTTGATCCCAGAATAACCCTCTTGGAGCGAATTCTTCCCTAGATATATGTAATTTGAATAGTTTCCATCTACATGATATTCCGTGTTCCTTACATGCTACATACATGACGGCTTTGACAAACATGCATTCCTGAGTTGAGAGCATGTGGATTATTAATCTTTCATCCTGTATAAAAGGAATATTTTCATCTAGACACGTGTACACATTTTCACAAGCTTTCCCTAACACCATGTTCGAATTCGTTCATTTTTCACAGAAAAATAGTTCTGGAGCGTTTTCCACCTAACAGATATGTAATTTACATGTATTCCAACAACATGGCATTCCGGGTTCCGTACATGCTACATGTATGACGGATTTGGCAATCATGCGTTTCTGACTTGTGAGCATGTGGATTACAGACCTTTCACCCTCCGAACAAGGCGTATATAGACTTAGAAATATTTACTCTGACTTTATAGGTTTTTCCTATCACCAGGTTCTAAAATCGGACATTTGGCACCAGAAAACACTCTTTGAGCGAATTCTCACAAATACACATGTAATTTACATTGTTTACATAACCATGGCATTCCGTATTACGAGCATGTTTCATGCATCTCGGATTCCTCAAACATGCATTTCTGAACAGTGAACATTCGCATGACTGATGTTTCAATCACCAAACAAGTTACCTATGCACTCTGAAATAATTACTTTGACTTTGTAGCTTCTTCCTATCACCAGTTTCAAGAATCACACTTTGATCCCACAAAAACCCTCTTAGAGCGAATTCTTCCCTAGACATATGTAATTTGCATAGAATCCATCTACATGATATTTCTTGTTCCGTACATGCTACATACATGACGGCTTTGACAAACATGCATTCCTGAGTTGAGAGCATGTGGATTACTAATCTTTCATCCTCTATAAAAGTACTATTTTCATCTAGACACGTGTACACATTTTCACAAGCTTTCCCTAACACCAGGTTCGAATTCGTTCATTTTTCACAGAAAAATAGTTCTGGAGCGTTTTCCACCTAACAGATATGTAATTTACATGTATTCCAACAACATGGCATTCCGGGTTCCGTACATGCTACATGCATGACGGATTCGGCAATCATGCAGTTCTGACTTGTGAGCATGTGGATTACTGACCTTTCATCCACCAAACAATGCGTATATACACTTAGAATTATTTACTCTGACTTCATAGATTTTTCTATCACCAGGTTTCTAAATTGGACATCTGGCACCAGAAAACACTCTTTGAGCGAATTCTCAAAAATACACATGTAATTTACATTGTTTACATAACCATGGCATTCCGTATTACGAGCATGTTTCATGCATCACGGATTCCTCAAACATGCATTTCTGAGTTGTGAACATGCGCATGACTGATGTTTCAACCACCAAACAAGTTACCTATGCACTATGAAATATTTATTTTGACTTCGTAGCTTCTTCCTATCACCAGTTTCAAGAATCACACTTTGATCCCAGAAAAACCCTCTTGGAGCGAATTCTTTCCTAGACATATGTAATTTGAATAGAATCCATCTACATGATATTCCGTGTTCCTTACATGCTACATACATGACGGCTTTGACAAACATGCATTCCTGAGTTGAGAGCATGTGGATTAATAATCTTTCATCCTCTATAAAAGGAATATTTTCATCTAGACACGTGTACACATTTTCACAAGCTTTCCCTAACACCAGGTTCGAATTCGTTCATTTTTCACAGAAAAATAGCTCTGGAGCGTTTTCCACCTAATAGATATGTAATTTACATGTATTCCAACAACATGGCATTCCGGGTTCCGTACATGCTACATGTATGACGGATTTGGCAATCATGCGTTTCTGACTTGTGAGCATGTGGATTACAGACCTTTCACCCTCCGAACAAGGCGTATATAGACTTAGAAATATTTACTCTGACTTTATAGGTTTTTCCTATCACCAGGTTCTAAAATCGGACATTTGGCACCAGAAAACACTCTTTGAGCGAATTCTCACAAATACACATGTAATTTACATTGTTTACATAACCATGGCATTCCGTATTACGAGCATGTTTCATGCATCTCGGATTCCTCAAACATGCATTTCTGAATAGTGAACATGCGCATGACTGATGTTTCAATCGCCAAACAAGTTACCTATGCACTCTGAAATATTTACTTTGACTTTGTAGCTTCTTCCTATCACCAGTTTCAAGAATCACACTTTGATCCCACAAAAACCCTCTTGGAGCGTATTCTTCCCTAGACATATGTAATTTGCATAGATTCCATCTACATGATATTCCGTGTTCCGTACATGCTACATACATGACGGCTTTGACAAACAGGCATTCCTGAGTTGAGAGCATGTGGATTACTAATCTTTCATCCTCTATAAAAGTACTATATTCATCTAGACACGTGTACACATTTTCACAAGCTTTCCCTAACACCAGGTTCGAATTCGTTCATTTTTCACAGAAAAATAGTTCTGGAGCGTTTTCCACCTAACAGATGTGTAATTTACATGTATTCCAACAACATGGCATTCCGGGTTCCGTACATGCTACATGCATGATGTATTCGGCAATCATGCAGTTCTGACTTGTGAGCATGTGGATTACTGACCTTTCATCCACCAAACAATGCGTATATACACTTAGAATTATTTACTCTGACTTCATAGATTTTTCTATCACCAGGTTATAAAATCGGACATCTGGCACCAGAAAACACTCTTTGAGCGAATTCTCACCAATACACATGTAATTTACATTGTTTACATAACCATGGCATTCCGTATTACGAGCATGTTTCATGCATCACGGATTCCTCAAACATGCATTTCTGAGTTTTGAACATGCGCATGACTGATGTTTCAACCACCAAACAAGTTACCTATGCACTATGAAATATTTATTTTGACTTCGTAGCTCCTTCCTATCACCAGTTTCAAGAATCACACTTTGATCCCACAAAAACCCTCTTGGAGCGAATTCTTCCCTAGACATATGTAATTTGAATAGAATCCATCTACATGATATTCCGTGTTCCTTACATGCTACATACATGACGGCTTTGACAAACATGCATTCCTGAGTTGAGAGCATGTGGATTACTAATCTTTCATCCTCTATTAAAGTACTATTTTCATCTAGACACGTGTACACATTTTCACAAGCTTTCCCTAACACCAGGTTCGAATTCGTTCATTTTTCACAGAAAAATAGTTCTGGAGCGTTTTCCACCTAACAGATATGTAATTTACATGTATTCCAACAACATGGCATTCCGGGTTCCGTACATGCTACATGCATGACGGATTCGGCAATCATGCAGTTCTGACTTGTGAGCATGTGGATTACTGACCTTTCATCCACCAAACAATGCGTATATACACTTAGAATTATTTACTCTGACTTCATAGATTTTTCTATCACCAGGTTTCTAAATTGGACATCTGGCACCAGAAAACACTCTTTGAGCGAATTCTCAAAAATACACATGTAATTTACATTGTTTACATAACCATGGCATTCCGTATTACGAGCATGTTTCATGCATCACGGATTCCTCAAACATGCATTTCTGAGTTGTGGACATGCGCATGACTGATGTTTCAACCACCAAACAAGTTACCTATGCACTATGAAATATTTATTTTGACTTCGTAGCTTCTTCCTATCACCAGTTTCAAGAATCACACTTTGATCCCACAAAAACCCTCTTGGAGCGAATTCTTCCCTAGACATATGTAATTTGAATAGAATCCATCTACATGATATTCCGTGTTCCGTACATGCTACATACATGACGGCTTTGACAAACATGCATTCCTGAGTTGAGAGCATGTGGATTACTAATCTTTCATCCTCTTTAAAAGTACTATATTCATCTAGACACGTGTACACATTTTCACAAGCTTTCCCTAACACCAGGTTCGAATTCGTTCATTTTTCACAGAAAAATAGTTCTGGAGCTTTTTCCACCTAACAGATGTGTAATTTACATGTATTCCATCAACATGGCATTCCGGGTTCCGTACATGCTACATGCATGATGGATTCGGCAATCATGCAGTTCTGACTTGTGAGCATGTGGATTACTGACCTTTCATCCACCAAACAATGCGTATATACCCTTAGAATTATTTACTCTGACTTCATAGATTTTTCTATCACCAGGTTCTAAAATCGGACATCTGGCACCAGAAAACACTCTTTGAGCGAATTCTCACCAATACACATGTAATTTACATTGTTTACATAACCATGGCATTCCGTATTACGAGCATGTTTCATGCATCACGGATTCCTCAAACATGAATTTCTGAGTTGTGAACATGCGCATGACTGATGTTTCAACCACCAAACAAGTTACCTATGCACTATGAAATATTTATTTTGACTTCGTAGCTTCTTCATATCACCAGTTTCAAGAATCACACTTTGATCCCACAAAAACCCTCTTGGAGCGAATTCTTCCCTAGATATATGTAATTTGAATAGAATCCATCTACATGATATTCCGTGTTCCTTACATGCTACATACATGACGGCTTTGACAAACATGCATTCCTGAGTTGAGAGCATGTGGATTACTAATCTTTCATCCTCTATAAAAGGAATATTTTCATCTAGACACGTGTACACATTTTCACAAGCTTTCCCTAACACCAGGTTCGAATTCGTTCATTTTTCACAGAAAAATAGTTCTGGAGCGTTTTCCACCTAACAGATATGTAATTTACATGTATTCCAACAACATGGCATTCCGGGTTCCGTACATGCTACATGTATGACGGATTTGGAAATCATGCGTTTCTGACTTGTGAGCATGTGGATTACAGACCTTTCACCCTCCGAACAAGGCGTATATAGACTTAGAAATATTTACTCTGTCTTCATAGGTTTTTCCTATCACCAGGTTCATAAATCGGACATTTGGCACCAGAAAACACTCTTTGAGCGAATTCTCACAAATACACATGTAATTTACATTGTTTACATAACCATGGCATTCCGTATTACGAGCATGTTTCATGCATCTCGGATTCCTCAAACATGCATTTCTGAATAGTGAACATGCGCATGACTGATGTTTCAATCACCAAACAAGTTACCTATGCACTCTTAAATAATTACTTTGACTTTGTAGCTTCTTCCTATCACCAGTTTCAAGAATCACACTTTGATCCCACAAAAACCCTCTTGGAGCGAATTCTTCCCTAGACATATGTAATTTGCATAGATTCCATCTACATGAAATTCCGTGTTCCGTACATGCTACATACATTGCGGATTTGACAAACATGCATTCCTGAGTTGAGAGCATGTGGATTACTAATCTTTCATCCTCTATAAAAGTACTATTTTCATCTAGACACGTGTACACATTTTCACAAGCTTTCCCTAACACCAGGTTCGAATTCGTTCATTTTTCACAGAAAAATAGTTCTGGAGCGTTTTCCACCTAACAGATATGTAATTTACATGTATTCCAACAACATGGCATTCCGGGTTCCGTACATGCTACATGCATGACGGATTCGGCAATCATGCAGTTCTGACTTGTGAGCATGTGGATTACTGACCTTTCATCCACCAAACAATGCGTATATACACTTAGAATTATTTACTCTGACTTCATAGATTTTTCTATCACCAGGTTTCTAAATTGGACATCTGGCACCAGAAAACACTCTTTGAGCGAATTCTCAAAAATACACATGTAATTTACATTGTTTACATAACCATGGCATTCCGTATTACGAGCATGTTTCATGCATCATGGATTCCTCAAACATGCATTTCTGAGTTGTGAACATGCGCATGACTGATGTTTCAACCACCAAACAAGTTACCTATGCACTATGAAATATTTATTTTGACTTCGTAGCTTCTTCCTATCACCAGTTTCAAGAATCACACTTTGATCCCAGAAAAACCCTCTTGGAGCGAATTCTTCCCTAGACATATGTAATTTGAATAGAATCCATCTACATGATATTCCGTGTTCCTTACATGCTACATACATGACGGCTTTGACAAACATGCATTCCTGAGTTGAGAGCATGTGGATTACTAATCTTTCATCCTCTATAAAAGGAATATTTTCATCTAGACACGTGTACACATTTTCACAAGCTTTCCCTAACACCAGGTTCAAATTCGTTCATTTTTCACAGAAAAATAGTTCTGGAGCGTTTTCCACCTAACAGATATGTAATTTACATGTATTCCAACAACATGGCATTCCGGGTTCCGTACATGCTACATGTATGACGGATTTGGCAATCATGCGTTTCTGACTTGTGAGCATGTGGATTACAGACCTTTCACCCTCCGAACAAGGCGTATATAGACTTAGAAATATTTACTCTGACTTTATAGGTTTTTCCTATCACCAGGTTCAAAAATCGGACATTTGGCACCAGAAAACACTCTTTGAGCGAATTCTCACAAATACACATGTAATTTACATTGTTTACATAACCATGGCATTCCGTATTACGAGCATGTTTCATGCATCTCGGATTCCTCAAACATGCATTTCTGAATAGTGAACATGCGCATGACTTATGTTTCAACTACCGAAAAAGTTACCTATGCACTCTGAAATATTTACTTTGGCTTTGTAGCTTCTTCCTATCACCAGTTTCAAGAATCACACTTTGATCCCACAAAGCCCTCTTGGAGCGAATTCTTCCCTAGACATATGTAATTTGCATTGATTCCGTCTACATGATATTCCGTGTTCCTTACATGCTACATACATGACGGCTTTGACAAACGTGCATTCCTGAGTTGAGAACATGTGGATTACTAATCTTTCATCCTCTATAAAAGTACTATTTTCATCTAGACACGTGTACACATTTTCACAAGCTTTCCCTAACACCAGGTTCGAATTCGTTCATTTTTCACAGAAAAATAGTTCTGGAGCGTTTTCCACCTAACAGATGTGTAATTTACATGTATTCCAACAACATGGCATTCCGGGTTCCGTACATGCTACATGCATGACGGATTCGGCAATCATGCAGTTCTGACTTGTGAGCATGTGGATTACTGACCTTTCATCCACCAAACAATGCGTATATACACTTAGAATTATTTACTCTGACTTCATAGATTTTTCTATCACCAGGTTCTAAAATCGGACATCTGGCACCAGAAAACACTCTTTGAGCGAATTCTCACCAATCCACATGTAATTTACATTGTTTACATAACCATGGCATTCCGTATTACGAGCATGTTTCATGCATCACGGATTCCTCAAACATGCATTTCTGAGTTGTGAACATGCGCATGACTGATGTTTCAACCACCCAACAAGTTACCTATGCACTCTGAAATATTTACTTTGACTTTGTAGCTTCTTCCTATCACCAGTTTCAAGAATCACACTTTGATCCCACAAAAACCCTTTTGGAGCGAATTCTTCCCTAGACATATGTAATTTGAATAGATTCCATCTACATGATATTCCGTGTTCCGTACATGCTACATACATGACGGCTTTGACAAACATTCATTCCTGAGTTGAGAGCATGTGGATTACTAATCTTTCATCCTCTATAAAAGTACTATTTTCATCTAGACACGTGTACACATTTTCACAAGCTTTCCCTAACACCAGGTTCGAATTCGTTCATTTTTCACAGAAAAATAGTTCTGGAGCGTTTTCCACCTAACAGATGTGTAATTTACATGTATTCCAACAACATGGCATTCCGGGTTCCGTACATGCTACATGCATGACGGATTCGGCAATCATGCAGTTCTGACTTGTGAGCATGTGGATTACTGACCTTTCATCCACCAAACAATGCGTATATACACTTAGAATTATTTACTCTGACTTCATAGATTTTTCTATCACCAGGTTCTAAAATCGGACATCTGGCACCAGAAAACACTCTTTGAGCGAATTCTCACAAATACACATGTAATTTACATTGTTTACATAACCATGGCATTCCGTATTACGAACATTTTTCATGCATCATGGATTCCTCAATCTTGAATATCTGAGTTGTGAACATGCGCATGACTGATGTTTCAACCACCAAACAAGTTACTTATGCACTCTGAAATATTTATTTTGACTTCGTAGCTTCTTCCTATCACCAGTTTCAAGAATCACACTTTGATCCCAGAAAAACCCTCTTGGAGCGAATTCTTCCCTAGACATATGTAATTTGAATAGATTCCATCTACATGATATTCCGTGTTCCGTACATGCTACATACATGACGGCTTTGACAAACATGCATTCCTAAGTTGAGAGCATGTTGATTACAAATCTTTCATCCTCTATTAAAGGAATATTTTCATCTAGACACGTGTACACATTTTCACAAGCTTTCCCTAACACCACGTTCGAATTCGAGCATTTTTCACAGAAAAATAGTTCTGGAGCGATTTGCACCTAATAGGTATGTAATTTACATGAATTCCATCAACATGGCTTTCCGGGTTCCGTATATGCTACATGTATGACGTATTTGACAAACATGCATTCCTGAGTTGATAGCATGTGGATTTCTAATCTTTCATTCTCTACAAAAGGAATATTTTCATCTAGACACGTGTAGAAATTTTCACAAGCTTTCCCAAACACCAGATTCAATTCGTGAATTTTTCACAGAAAAATAGTTCTGAAACGATTTCCACCTAACAGATATGTAATTTACATGTATTCCAACACCATGGCATTCCGGGTTCCGTACATTCTACATGTATGACGGATTTGACAATCATGCGTTTCTGACTTGTGAGCATGTGGATTAAAGATCTTTCACCCTCCGAACAAGGCGTATAAAAACGTAGAAATATTTACTCTGACTTCATAGGTTTTTCCTATCACCAGGTTCTAAAATCGGACATTTGGCACCAGAAAAAACTATTTGAGCGAATACTCACCAATATACATGTAATTTACATTGTTTACATAACCATGGAATTCCGTATTACGAGCATGTTTCATACATCACGGATTCCTCAAACATGCATTTCTGAGTTGTGAACATGCGCATGACTGATGTTTCAACCACCAAACAAGTTACCTATGCACTCTGAAATATTTACTTTGACTTTGTAGCTTCTTCCTGTCACCAGTTTCAAGAATCACACTTTGATCCCACAAAAACCCTCTTGGAGCGAATTCTTCCCTAGACATATGTAATTTGCATAGATTCCATCTACATGATATTCCGTGTTCCGTACATGCTACATACATGACGGATTCGACAAATATACATTCCTGAGTTGAGGGCATCTGGATTACTAATCTTTCCTCCTCTATAAAAGTACTATTTTCATCTAGACACGTGTACACATTTTCACAAGCTTTCCCTAACACCAGGTTCGAATTCGTTCATTTTTCACAGAAAAATAGTTCTGGAGCGTTTTCCACCTAACAGATATGTAATTTACATGTATTCCAACAACATGGCATTCCGGGTTCCGTACATGCTACATGCATGACGGATTCGGCAATCATGCAGTTCTGACTTGTGAGCATGTGGATTACTGACCTTTCATCCACCAAACAATGCGTATATACACTTAGAATTATTTACTCTGACTTCATAGATTTTTCTATCACCAGGTTCTAAAATCGGACATCTGGCACCAGAAAACAC
Organism: Vicugna pacos; assembly: GCF_048564905.1. Classification (NCBI taxonomy): domain Eukaryota; kingdom Metazoa; phylum Chordata; class Mammalia; order Artiodactyla; family Camelidae; genus Vicugna; species Vicugna pacos. The sequence continues at coordinate 20,265,109 of NW_027328741.1, read as the reverse complement.
TCTTTGAGCGAATTCTCACCAATCCACATGTAATTTACATTGTTTACATAACCATGGCATTCCGTATTACGAGCATGTTTCATGCATCACGGATTCCTCAAACATGCATTTCTGAGTTGTGAACATGCGCATGACTGATGTTTCAACCACCAAACAAGTTACCTATGCACTATGAAATATTTATTTTGACTTCGTAGCTTCTTCCTATCACCAGTTTCAAGAATCACACTTTGATCCCAGAAAAACCCTCTTGGAGCGAATTCTTCCCTAGACATATGTAATTTGAATAGAATCCATCTACATGATATTCCGTGTTCCTTACATGCTACATACATGACGGCTTTGACAAACATGCATTCCTGAGTTGAGAGCATGTGGATTACTAATCTTTCATCCTCTATAAAAGGAATATTTTCATCTAGACACGTGAACACATTTTCACAAGCTTTCCCTAACACCAGGTTCGAATTCGTTCATTTTTCACAGAAAAATAGTTCTGGAGCGTTTTCCACCTAACAGATGTGTAATTTACATGTATTCCAACAACATGGCATTCCGGGTTCCGTACATGCTACATGTATGACGGATTTGGCAATCATGCGTTTCTGACTTGTGAGCATGTGGATTACAGACCTTTCACCCTCCGAACAAGGCGTATATAGACTTAGAAATATTTACTCTGACTTTATAGGTTTTTCCTATCACCAGGTTCTAAAATCGGACATTTGGCACCAGAAAACACTCTTTGAGCGAATTCTCACAAATACACATGTAATTTACATTGTTTACATAACCATGGCATTCCGTATTACGAGCATGTTTCATGCATCTCGGATTCCTCAAACATGCATTTCTGAATAGTGAACATGCGCATGACTGATGTTTCAACCACCAAAAAAGTTACCTATGCACTCTGAAATATTTATTTGACTTTGTAGCTTCTTCCTATCACCAGTTTCAAGAATCACACTTTGATCCCACAAAAACCCTCTTGGAGCGAATTCTTCCCTAGACATATGTAATTTGCATAGATTCCATCTACATGATATTCCGTGTTCCGTACATGCTACATACATGACGGCTTTGACAAACATGCATTCCTGAGTTGAGAGCATGTGGATTACTAATCTTTCATCCTCTATAAAAGTACTATTTTCATCTAGACACGTGTACACATTTTCACAAGCTTTCCCTAACACCAGGTTCGAATTCGTTCATTTTTCACAGAAAAATAGTTCTGGAGCGTTTTCCACCTAACAGATGTGTAATTTACATGTATTCCAACAACATGGCATTCCGGGTTCCGTACATGCTACATGCATGACGGATTCGGCAATCATGCAGTTCTGACTTGTGAGCATGTGGATTACAGACCTTTCATCCACCAAACAATGCGTATATACACATAGAATTATTTACTCTGACTTCATAGATTTTTCTATCACCAGCTTCTAAAATCGGACATCTGGCACCAGAAAACACTCTTTGAGCGAATTCTCACCAATACACATGTAATTTACATTGTTTACAGAACCATGGCATTCCGTATTACGAGCATGTTTCATGCATCACGGATTCCTCAAACATGAATTTCTGAGTTGTGAACATGCGCATGACTGATGTTTCAACCACCAAACAAGTTACCTATGCACTATGGAATATTTATTTTGACTTCGTAGCTTCTTCCTATCACCAGTTTCAAGAATCACACTTTGATCCCAGAAAAACCCTCTTGGAGCGAATTCTTCACTAGACATATGTAATTTGAATAGAATCCATCTACATAATATTCCGTGTTCCTTACATGCTACATAAATGACGGCTTTGACAAACATGCATTCCTGAGTTGAGAGCATGTGGATTACTAATCTTTCATCCTCTATAAAAGGAATATTTTCATCTAGACACGTGTACACATTTTCACAAGCTTTCCCTAACACCAGGTTCGAATTCGTTCATTTTTCACAGAAAAATATTTCTGGAGCGTTTTCCACCTAACAGATATGTAATTTACATGTATTCCAACAACATGGCATTCCGGGTTCCGTACATGCTACATGTATGACGGATTTGGCAATCATGCGTTTCTGACTTGTGAGCATGTGGATTGCAGACCTTTCACCCTCCGAACATGGCGTATATAGACTTAGAAATATTTACTCTGACTTTATAGGTTTTTCCTATCACCAGGTTCTAAAATCGGACATTTGGCACCAGAAAACACTCTTTGAGCGAATTCTCACAAATACACATGTAATTTACATTGTTTACATAACCATGGCATTCCGTATTACAAGCATGTTTCATGCATCTCGGATTCCTCAAACATGCATTTCTGAATAGTGAACATGCGCATGACTTATGTTTCAACCACCCAACAAGTTACCTATGCACTCTGAAATATTTACTTTGACTTTGTAGCTTCTTCCTATCACCAGTTTCAAGAATCACACTTTGATCCCACAAAAACCCTCTTGGAGTGAATTCTTCCCTAGACATATATAATTTGCATTGATTCCATCTACATGATATTCCGTGTTCCTTACATGCTTCATACATGACGGCTTTGACAAACATGCATTCCTGAGTTGAGAGCATGTGGATTACTAATCTTTCATCCTCTATAAAAGTACTATTTTCATCTAGACACGTGTACACATTTTCACAAGCTTTCCCTAACACCAGGTTCGAATTCGTTCATTTTTCACAGAAAAATATTTCTGCAGCGTTTTCCACCTAACAGATGTGTAATTTACATGTATTCCAACAACATGGCATTCCGGGTTCCGTACATGCTACATGCATGACGGATTCGACAATCATGCATTTCTGACTTGTGAGCATGTGGATTACTGACCTTTCATCCACCAAACAATGCGTATATACACTTAGAATTATTTACTCTTACTTCGTAGATTTTTCTATCACCAGGTTCTAAAATCGGACATCTGGCAACAGAAAACACTCTTTGAGCGAATTCTCACCAATACACATGTAATTTACATTGTTTACATAACCATGGCATTCCGTATTACGAACATTTTTCATGCATCATGGATTCCTCAATCTTGAATATCTGAGTTGTGAACATGCGCATGACTGATGTTTCAACCACCAAACAAGTTACTTATGCACTCTGAAATATTTATTTTGACTTCGTAGCTTCTTCCTATCACCAGTTTCAAGAATCACACTTTGATCCCAGAAAAACCCTCTTGGAGCGAATTCTTCCCTAGACATATGTAATTTGAATAGATTCCATCTACATGATATTCCGTGTTCCGTACATGCTACATACATGACGGCTTTGACAAAATGCATTCCTAAGTTGAGAGCATGTTGATTACAAATCTTTCATCCTCTATTAAAGGAATAATTTCATCTAGACACGTGTACACATTTTCACAAGCTTTCCCTAACACCACGTTCGAATTCGAGCATTTTTCACAGAAAAATAGTTCTGGAGCGATTTGCACCTAATAGGTATGTAATTTACATGAATTCCATCAACATGGCTTTCCGGGTTCCGTATATGCTACATGTATGACGTATTTGACAAACATGCATTCCTGAGTTGATAGCATGTGGATTTCTAATCTTTCATTCTCTACAAAAGGAATATTTTCATCTAGACACGTGTAGAAATTTTCACAAGCTTTCCCAAACACCAGATTCAATTCGTGAATTTTTCACAGAAAAATAGTTCTGAAACGATTTCCACCTAACAGATATGTAATTTACATGTATTCCAACACCATGGCATTCCGGGTTCCGTACATTCTACATGTATGACGGATTTGACAATCATGCGTTTCTGACTTGTGAGCATGTGGATTAAAGATCTTTCACCCTCCGAACAAGGCGTATAAAAACGTAGAAATATTTACTCTGACTTCATAGGTTTTTCCTATCACCAGGTTCTAAAATCGGACATTTGGCACCAGAAAAATCTATTTGAGCGAATACTCACCAATATACATGTAATTTACATTGTTTACATAACCATGGCATTCCGTATTACGAGCATGTTTCATACATCACGGATTCCTCAAACATGCATTTCTGAGTTGTGAACATGCGCATGACTGATGTTTCAACCACCAAACAAGTTACCTATGCACTCTGAAATATTTACTTTGACTTTGTAGCTTCTTCCTGTCACCAGTTTCAAGAATCACACTTTGATCCCACAAAAACCCTCTTGGAGCGAATTCTTCCCTAGACATATGTAATTTGCATAGATTCCATCTACATGATATTCCGTGTTACGTACATGCTACATACATGACGGATTCGACAAATATACATTCCTGAGTTGAGGGCATCTGGATTACTAATCTTTCCTCCTCTATAAAAGTACTATTTTCATCTAGACACGTGTACACATTTTCACAAGCTTTCCCTAAAACCAGGTTCGAATTCGTGCATTTTTCACAAAAAAATATTTCTGGAGCGATTTCCACCTAATAGGTATGTAATTTACATGAATTCCATCAACATGGCATTCCGGGTTCCGTACATGCTACATGCATGACGGATTCGGCAATCATACAGTTCTGACTTGTGAGCATGTGGATTACTGACCTTTCATCCACCAAACAATGCGTATATACACTTAGAATTATTTACTCTGACTTCATAGATTTTTCTATCACCAGGTTCTAAAATCGGACATTTGGCACCAGAAAACACTCTTTGAGCGAATTCTCACCAATACACATGTAATTTACATTGTTTACATAACCATGGCATTCCGTATTACGAGCATGTTTCATGCATCACGGATTCCTCAAACATGCATTTCTGAGTTGTGAACATGCGCATGACTGATATTTCAACCACCAAACAAGTTACTTATGCACTCTGAAATATTTACTTTGACTTCGTAGCTTCTTCCTATCACCAGTTTAAAGAATCACACTTTGATCCCAGAAAAACCCTCTTGTTGCGAATTCTACCCTAGAGATATGTAATTTGAGTAGATTCCATCTACATGATATTCCGTGTTCCTTACATGCTACATACGTGACGGCTTTGACAAACATGCATTCCTGAGTTGAGAGCATGTGGATTAAAAATCTTTCATCCTCTATAAAAGGAATATTTTCATCTAGACCCGTGTACACATTTTCACATGCTTTCCCTAACACCAGATTCGAATTCGTGCATTTTTCACAGAAAAATAGTTCTGGAGCGATTTCCACCTAATAGGTATGTAATTTAAATGAATTCCATCAACATGGCTTTCCGGGTTCTGTACATGCTACATGTATGACGGATTTGACAAACATGCATTCCTGAGTTGAGAGCATGTGGATTACTAATATTTCATCCTCTATAAAAGGAATATTTTCATCTAGACACGTGTACAAATTTTCACAAGCTTTCCCTAACCCCAGGTTCATATTCGTGAATTTTTCACAGAAAAATAGTTCTGGAGCGATTTCCACCTAATACGTATGTAATTTACATGAATTCCATCAATATGGCATTCCGGGTTCCGTACATGCTACATGCATGACGGATTCGGCAATCATGCAGTTCTGACTTGTGAGCATGTGGATTACTGACCTTTCATCCACCAAACAATGCGTATATACACTTAGAATTATTTACTCTTATTTCGTAGATTTTTCTATCACCAGGTTCTAAAATCGGACATCTGGCAACAGAAAACACTCTTTGAGCGAATTCTCACCAATACACATGTAATTTACATTGTTTACATAACCATGGCATTCCGTATTACGAACATGTTTCATGCATCATGGATTCCTCAATCTTGAATATCTGAGTTGTGAACATGCGCATGACTGATGTTTCAACCACCAAACAAGTTACTTATGCACTCTGAAATATTTATTTTGACTTCGTAGCTTCTTCCTATCACCAGTTTCAAGAATCACACTTTGATCCCACAAAAACCCTCTTGGAGCGAATTCTTCCCTAGACATATGTAATTTGAATAGATTCCATCTACATGATATTCCGTGTTTCGTACATGCTACATACATGACGGCTTTGACAAACATGCATTCCTAAGTTGAGAGCATGTTGATTACTAATCTTTCATCCTCTATTAAAGGAATATTTTCATCTAGACACGTGTACACATTTTCACAAGCTTTCCCTAACACCACGTTCGAATTCGAGCATTTTTCACAGAAAAATAGTTCTGGAGCGATTTACACCTAATAGGTATGTAATTTACATGAATTCCATCAACATGGCTTTCCGGGTTCCGTATATGCTACATGTATGACGTATTTGACAAACATGCATTCCTGAGTTGAGAGCATGTGGATTTCTAATCTTTCATTCTCTACAAAAGGAATATTTTCATCTAGACACGTGTAGAAATTTTCACAAGCTTTCCCAAACACCAGGTTCAATTCGTGAATTTTTCACAGAAAAATAGTTCTGAAACGATTTCCACCTAACAGATATGTAATTTACATGTATTCCAACAACATGGCATTCCGGGTTCCGTACATTCTACATGTATGACGGATTTGACAATCATGCGTTTCTGACTTGTGAGCATGTGGATTAAAGACCTTTCACCCTCCGAACAAGGCGTATAAAAACGTAGAAATATTTACTCTGACTTCATAGGTTTTTCCTATCACCAGGTTCTAAAATCGGACATTTGGCACCAGAAAAAACTCTTTGAGCGAATTCTCACCAATATACATGTAATTTACATTGTTTACATAACCATGGAATTCCGTATTACGAGCATGTTTCATACATCACGGATTCCTCAAACATGCATTTCTGAGTTGTGAACATGCGCATGACTGATGTTTCAACCACCAAACAAGTTACTTATGCACTCTGAAATATTTACTTTGACTTTGTAGCTTCTTCCTATCACCAGTTTCAAGAATCACACTTTGATCCCACAAAAACCCTCTTGGAGCGAATTCTTCCCTAGACATATGTAATTTGCATAGATTCCATCTACATGATATTCCGTGTTACGTACATGCTACATACATGACGGATTCGACAAATATACATTCCTGAGTTGAGGGCATCTGGATTACTAATCTTTCCTCCTCTATAAAAGTACTATTTTCATCTAGACACGTGTACACATTTTCACAAGCTTTCCCTAAAACCAGGTTCGAATTCGTGCATTTTTCACAAAAAAATATTTCTGGAGCGATTTCCACCTAATAGGTATGTAATTTACATGAATTCCATCAACATGGCATTCCGGGTTCCGTACATGCTACATGCATGACGGATTCGGCAATCATGCAGTTCTGACTTGTGAGCATGTGGATTACTGACCTTTCATCCACCAAACAATGCGTATATACACTTAGAATTATTTACTCTGACTTCATAGATTTTTCTATCACCAGGTTCTAAAATCGGACATCTGGCACCAGAAAACACTCTTTGAGCGAATTCTCACCAATACACATGTAATTTACATTGTTTACATAACCATGGCATTCCGTATTACGAGCATGTTTCATGCATCTCTGATTCCTCAAACATGCATTTCTGAATAGTGAACATGCGCATGACTGATGTTTCAACCACCCAACAAGTTACCTATGCACTCTGAAATATTTACTTTGACTTTGTAGCTTCTTCCTATCACCAGTTTCAAGAATCACACTTTGATCCCACAAAAACCCTCTTGGAGCGAATTCTTCCCTAGACATATGTAATTTGCATAGATTCCATCTACATGATATTCCGTGTTCGGTACATGCTACATACATGACGGTTTTGACAAACATTCATTCCTGAGTTGAGAGCATGTGGATTACTAATCTTTCCTCCTCTATAAAAGTACTATTTTCATCTAGACACGTGTACACATTTTCACAAGCTTTCCATAACACCAGGTTCGAATTCGTTCATTTTTCACAGAAAAATAGTTCTGGAGCGTTTTCCACCTAACAGATGTGTAATTTACATGTATTCCAACAACATGGCATTCCGGGTTCCGTACATGCTACATGTATGACGGATTTGGAAATCATGCGTTTCTGACTTGTGAGCATGTGGATTACTGACCTTTCACCCTCCGAACAAGGCGTATATAGACTTAGAAATATTTACTCTGACTTTATAGGTTTTTCCTATCACCAGGTTCTAAAATCTGACATTTGGCACCAGAAAACACTCTTTGAGCGAATTCTCACCAATACACATGTAATTTACATTGTTTACATAACCATGGCATTCCGTATTACGAGCATGTTTCATGCATCTCGGATTCTTCAAACATGCATTTCTGAATAGTGAACATGCGCATGACTGATGTTTCAACCACCAAAAAAGTTACCTATGCACTCTGAAATATTTACTTTGACTTTGTAGCTTCTTCCTATCACCAGTTTCAAGAATCACACTTTGATCCCACAAAAACCCTCTTGGAGCGAATTCTTCCCTAGACATATGTAATTTGCATAGATTCCATCTACATGATATTCCGTGTTCCGTACATGCTACATACATGACGGCTTTGACAAACATGCATTCCTGAGTTGAGAGCATGTGGATTACTAATCTTTCATCCTCTATAAAAGGAATATTTTCATCTAGACACGTGTACACATTTTCACAAGCTTTCCCTAACACCAGGTTCGAATTCGTTCATTTTTCACAGAAAAATAGTTCTGGAGCGTTTTCCACCTAACAGATGTGTAATTTACATGTATTCCAACAACATGGCATTCCGGGTTCCGTACATGCTACATGCATGACGGATTCGGCAATCATGCAGTTCTGACTTGTGAGCATGTGGATTACTGACCTTTCATCCACCAAACAATGCGTATATACACTTAGAATTATTTACTGTGACTTCATAGATTTTTCTATCACCAGCTTCTAAAATCGGACATCTGGCTCCAGAAAACACTCTTTGAGCGAATTCTCACCAATACACATGTAATTTACATTGTTTACATAACCATGGCTTTCCGTATTACGAGCATGTTTCATGCATCACGGATTCCTCAAACATGCATTTCTGAGTTGTGAACATGCGCATGACTGATGTTTCAACCACCAAACAAGTTACCTATGCACTATGAAATATTTATTTTGACTTCGTAGCTTCTTCCTATCACCAGTTTCAAGAATCACACTTTGATCCCACAAAAACCCTCTTGGAGCGAATTCTTCCCTAGACATATGTAATTTGCATAGGTTCCATCTACATGATATTCCGTGTTCCGTACATGCTACATACATGACGGCTTTGACAAACATGCATTCCTGAGTTGAGAGCATGTGGATTACTAATCTTTCATCCTCTATAAAAGGAATATTTTCATCTAGACACGTGTACACATTTTCACAAGCTTTCCCTAACACCAGGTTCGAATTCGTTCATTTTTCACAGAAAAATATTTCTGGAGCGTTTTCCACCTAACGGATATGTAATTTACATGTATTCCAACAACATAGCATTCCGGGTTCCGTACATGCTACATGTATGACGGATTTGAAAATCATGCGTTTCTGACTTGTGAGCATGTGGATTACAGACCTTTCACCCTCCGAACAAGGCGTATATAGACTTAGAAATATTTACTCTGACTTTATAGGTTTTTCCTATCACCAGGTTCTAAAATCGGACATTTGGCACCAGAAAACACTCTTTGAGCGAATTCTCACAAATACACATGTAATTTACATTGTTTACATAACCATGGCATTCCGTATTACGAGCATGTTTCATGCATCTCGGATTCCTCAAACATGCATTTCTGAATAGTGAACATGCGCATGACTTATGTTTCAAACACCCAACAAGTTACCTATGCACTCTGAAATATTTATTTTGACTTTGTAGCTTCTTCCTATCACCAGTTTCAAGAATCACACTTTGATCCCACAAAAACCCTCTTGGAGCGAATTCTTCCCTAGACATATGTAATTTGCATTGATTCCATCTACATGATATTCCGTGTTCCTTACATGCTACATACATGACGGCTTTGACAAACATGCATTCCTGAGTTGAGAGCATGTGGATTACTAATCTTTCATCCTCTATAAAAGTACTATTTTCATCTAGACACGTGTACACATTTTCACAAGCTTTCCCTAACACCAGGTTCGAATTCGTTCATTTTTCACAGAAAAATAGTTCTGGAGCGATTTACACCTAATAGGTATGTAATTTACATGAATTCCATCAACATGGCTTTCCGGGTTCCGTATATGCTACATGTATGACGTATTTGACAAACATGCATTCCTGAGTTGAGAGCATGTGGATTTCTAATCTTTCATTCTCTACAAAAGGAATATTTTCATCTAGACACGTGTAGAAATTTTCACAAGCTTTCCCAAACACCAGGTTCAATTCGTGAATTTTTCACAGAAAAATAGTTCTGAAACGATTTCCACCTAACAGATATGTAATTTACATGTATTCCAACAACATGGCATTCCGGGTTCCGTACATTCTACATGTATGACGGATTTGACAATCATGCGTTTCTGACTTGTGAGCATGTGGATTAAAGACCTTTCACCCTCCGAACAAGGCGTATAAAAACGTAGAAATATTTACTCTGACTTCATAGCTTTTTCCTATAACCAGGTTCTAAAATCGGACATTTGGCACCAGAAAAAACTCTTTGAGCGAATTCTCACCAATATACATGTAATTTACATTGATTACATAACCATGGAATTCCGTATTACGAGCATGTTTCATACATCACGGATTCCTCAAACATGCATTTCTGAGTTGTGAACATGCGCATGACTGATGTTTCAATCACCAAACAAGTTACTTATGCACTCTGAAATATTTACTTTGACTTTGTAGCTTCTTCCTGTCACCAGTTTCAAGAATCACACTTTGATCCCACAAAAACCCTCTTGGAGCGAATTCTTCCCTAGACATATGTAATTTGCATAGATTCCATCTACATGATATTCCGTGTTACGTACATGCTACATACATGACGGATTCGACAAATATACATTCCTGAGTTGAGGGCATCTGGATTACTAATCTTTCCTCCTCTATAAAAGTACTATTTTCATCTAGACACGTGTACACATTTTCACAAGCTTTCCCTAACACCAGGTTCGAATTCGTTCATTTTTCACAGAAAAATAGTTCTGGAGCGTTTTCCACCTAACAGATGTGTAATTTACATGTATTCCAACAACATGGCATTCCGGGTTCCGTACATGCTACATGCATGACGGATTCGGCAATCATGCAGTTCTGACTTGTGAGCATGTGGATTACTGACCTTTCATCCACCAAACAATGCGTATATACACTTAGAATTATTTACTCTGACTTCATAGATTTTTCTATCACCAGGTTCTAAAATCGGACATTTGGCACCAGAAAACACTCTTTGAGTGAATTCTCACAAATACACATGTAATTTACATTGTTTACATAACCATGGCATTCCGTATTACGAGCATGTTTCATGCATCTCGGATTCCTCAAACATGCATTTCTGAATAGTGAACATGCGCATGACTTATGTTTCAACCACCCAACAAGTTACCTATGCACTCTGAAATATTTATTTTGACTTTGTAGCTTCTTCCTATCACCAGTTTCAAGAATCACACTTTGATCCCAGAAAAACCCTCTTGGAGCGAATTCTTCCCTAGACATATGTAATTTGCATTGATTCCATCTACATGATATTCCGTGTTCCTTACATGCTACATACATGACGGCTTTGACAAACGTGCATTCCTGAGTTGAGAACATGTGGATTACTAATCTTTCATCCTCTATAAAAGTACTATTTTCATCTAGACACGTGTACACATTTTCACAAGCTTTCCCTAACACCAGGTTCGAATTCGTTCATTTTTCACAGAAAAATAGTTCTGGAGCGTTTTCCACCTAACAGATGTGTAATTTACATGTATTCCAACAACATGGCATTCCGGGTTCCGTACATGCTACATGCATGACGGATTCGGCAATCATGCAGTTCTGACTTGTGAGCATGTGGATTACAGACCTTTCATCCACCAAACAATACGTATATACACTTAGAATTATTTACTCTGACTTCATAGATTTTTCTATCACCAGGTTCTAAAATCGGACATCTAGCACCAGAAAACACTCTTTGAGCGAATTCTCACCAATACACATGTAATTTACATTGTTTACATAACCATGGCATTCCGTATTACGAGCATGTTTCATGCATCACGGATTCCTCAAACATGCATTTCTGAGTTGTGAACATGCACATCACTGATGTTTCAACCACCAAACAAGTTACCTATGCACTATGAAATATTTATTTTGACTTCGTAGCTTCTTCCTATCACCAGTTTCAAGAATCACACTTTGATCCCAGAAAAACCCTCTTGGAGCGAATTCTTCCCTAGACATATGTAATTTGAATAGAATCCATCTACATGATATTCCGTGTTCCTTACATGCTACATACATGACGGCTTTGACAAACATGCATTCCTGAGTTGAGAGCATGTGGATTACTAATCTTTCATCCTCTATAAAAGGAATATTTTCATCTAGACACGTGTACACATTTTCACAAGCTTTCCCTAACACCAGGTACGAATTCGTTCATTTTTCACAGAAAAATAGTTCTGGAGCGTTTTCCACCTAACAGATATGTAATTTACATGTATTCCAACAACATGGCATTCCGGGTTCCGTACATGCTACATGTATGACGGTTTTGGCAATCATGCGTTTCTGACTTGTGAGCATGTGGATTACAGAACTTTCACCCTCCGAACAAGGCGTATATAGACTTAGAAATATTTACTCTGACTTTATAGGTTTTTCCTATCACCAGGTTCTAAAATCGGACATTTGGCACCAGAAAACACTCTTTGAGCGAATTCTCACAAATACACATGTAATTTACATTGTTTACATAACCATGGCATTCCGTATTACGAGCATGTTTCATGCATCTCGGATTCCTCAAACATGCATTTCTGAGTTGTGAACATGCGCATGACTGATGTTTCAACCACCAAAAAAGTTACCTATGCACTCTGAAATATTTACTTTGACTTTGTAGCTTCTTCCTATCACCAGTTTCAAGAATCACATTTTGATCCCACAAAAACCCTCTTGGAGCGAATTCTTCCCTAGACATATGTAATTTGCATAGATTCCATCTACATGATATTCCGTGTTCCTTACATGCTACATACATGACGGCTTTGACAAACATGCATTCCTGAGTTGAGAGCATGTGGATTACTAATCTTTCATCCTCTATAAAAGTACTATTTTCATCTAGACACGTGTACACATTTTCACAAGCTTTCCCTAACACCAGGTTCGAATTCGTTCATTTTTCACATAAAAATAGTTCTGCAGCGTTTTCCACCTAACAGATGTGTAATTTACATGTATTCCAACAACATGGCATTCCGGGTTCCGTACATGCTACATGCATGAATGATTCGGCAATCATGCAGTTCTGACTTGTGAGCATGTGGATTACTGACCTTTCATCCACCAAACAATACGTATATACACTTAGAATTATTTACTCTGACTTCATAGATTTTTCTATCACCAGGTTCTAAATTCGGAAATCTAGCACCAGAAAACACTCTTTGAGCGAATTCTCACCAATACACATGTAATTTACATTGTTAACATAACCATGGCATTCCGTATTACGAGCATGTTTCATGCATCACGGATTCCTCAAACATGCATTTCTGAGTTGTGAACATGCGCATGACTGATGTTTCAAACACCAAACAAGTTACCTATGCACTATGAAATATTTATTTTGACTTCGTAGCTTCTTCCTATCACCAGTTTCAAGAATCACACTTTGATCCCAGAAAAACCCTCTTGGAGCGAATTCTTCCCTAGACATATGTAATTTGAATAGAATCCATCTACATGATATTCCGTGTTCCTTACATGCTACATACATGACGGGTTTGACAAACATGCATTCCTGAGTTGAGAGCATGTGGATTACTAATCTTTCATCCTCTATAAAAGGAATATTTTCATCTAGACACGTGTACACATTTTCACAAGCTTTCCCTAACACCAGGTTCGAATTCGTTCATTTTTCACAGAAAAATAGTTCTGGAGCGTTTTCCACCTAACAGATATGTAATTTACATGTATTCCAACAACATGGCATTCCGGGTTCCGTACATGCTACATGTATGACGGATTTGGCAATCATGCGTTTCTGACTTGTGAGCATGTGGATTACAGAACTTTCACCCTCCGAACAAGGCGTATATAGACTTAGAAATATTTACTCTGACTTTATAGGTTTTTCCTATCACCAGGTTCTAAAATCGGACATTTGGCACCAGAAAACACTCTTTGAGCGAATTCTCACCAATAGACATGTAATTTACATTGTTTACATAACCATGGCATTCCGTATTACGAGCATGTTTCATGCATCTCGGATTCCTCAAACATGCATTTCTGAATAGTGAACATGCGCATGACTTATGTTTCAACCACCCAACAAGTTACCTATGCACTCTGAAATATTTACTTTGACTTTGTAGCTTCTTCCTATCACCAGTTTCAAGAATCACACTTTGATCCCAGAAAAACCCTCTTGGAGCGAATTCTTCCCTAGACATATGTAATTTGCATTGATTCCATCTACATGATATTCCGTGTTCCTTACATGCTACATAAATGACGGCTTTGACAAACGTGCATTCCTGAGTTGAGAACATGTGGATTACTAATCTTTCATCCTCTATAAAAGTACTATTTTCATCTAGACACGTGTACACATTTTCACAAGCTTTCCCTAACACCAGGTTCGAATTCGTTCATTTTTCACAGAAAAATAGTTCTGGAGCGTTTTCCACCTAACAGATATGTAATTTACATGTATTCCAACAACATGGCATTCCGGGTTCCGTACATGCTACATGTATGACAGATTTGGAAATCATGCGTTTCTGACTTGTGAGCATGTGGATTACAGACCTTTCACCCTCCGAACAAGGCGTATATATACTTAGAAATATTTACTCTGACTTTATAGGTTTTTCCTATCACCAGGTTCTAAAATCGGACATTTGGCACCAGAAAACACTCTTTGAGCGAATTCTCACAAATACACATGTAATTTACATTGTTTACATAACCATGGCATTCCGTATTACGAGCATGTTTCATGCATCTCGGATTCCTCAAACATGCATTTCTGAATAGTGAACATGCGCATGACTGATGTTTCAACCACCAAAAAAGTTACCTATGCACTCTGAAATATTTACTTTGACTTTGTAGCTTCTTCCTATCACCAGTTTCAAGAATCACACTTTGATCCCACAAAAACCCTCTTGGAGCGAATTCTTCCCTAGACATATGTAATTTGCATAGATTCCATCTACATGATATTCCGTGTTCCGTACATGCTACATACATGACGGCTTTGACAAACATGCATTCCTGAGTTGAGAGCATGTGGATTATTAATCTTTCATCCTCTATAAAAGTACTATTTTCATCTAGACACGTGTACACATTTTCACAAGCTTTCCCTAACACCAGGTTCGAATTCGTTCATTTTTCACAGAAAAATAGTTCTGGAGCGTTTTCCACCTAACAGATGTGAAATTTACATGTATTCCAACAACATGGCATTCCGGGTTCCGTACATGCTACATGCATGACGGATTCGGCAATCATGCAGTTCTGACTTGTGAGCATGTGGATTACTGACCTTTCATCCACCAAACAATGCGTATATACACTTAGAATTATTTACTCTGACTTCATAGATTTTTCTATCACCAGGTTCTAAAATCGGACATCTGGCACCAGAAAACACTCTTTGAGCGAATTCTCACCAATACACATGTAATTTACATTGTTTACATAACCATGGCATTCCGTATTACGAGCATGTTTCATGCATCACGGATTCCTCAAACATGCATTTCTGAGTTGTGAACATGCGCATGACTGATGTTTCAACCACCAAACAAGTTACCTATGCACTATGAAATAATTATTTTGACTTCGTAGCTTCTTCCTATCACCAGTTTCAAGAATCACACTTTGATCCCAGAAAAACCCTCTTGGAGCGAATTCTTCCCTAGACATATGTAATTTGAATAGAATCCATCTACATGATATTCCGTGTTCCGTACATGCTACATACATGACGGCTTTGACAAACATGCATTCCTGAGTTGAGATCATGTGGATAATAATCTTTCATCCTCTATAAAAGCACTATATTCATCTAGACACGTGTACACATTTTCACAATCTTTCCCTAACACCAGGTTCGAATTCGTTCATTTTTCACAGAAAAATAGTTCTGGAGCATTTTCCACCTAACAGATATGTAATTTACATGTATTCCAACAACATGGCATTCCGGGTTCCGTACATGCTACATGCATGACGGATTCGGCAATCATGCAGTTCTGACTTGTGAGCATGTGGATTACTGACCTTTCATCCACCAAACAATGCGTATATACACTTAGAATTATTTACTCTGACTTCATAGATTTTTCTATCACCAGGATCTAAAATCGGACATCTGGCACCAGAAAACACTCTTTGAGCGAATTCTCACCAATACACATGTAATTTACATTGTTTACATAACCATGGCATTCCGTATTACGAGCATGTTTCATGCATCACGGATTCCTCAAACTTGAATTTCTGAGTTATGAACATGTGCATGACAGATGTTTCAACCACCAAACAAGTTACCTATGCACTATGAAATATTTATTTTGACTTCGTAGCTTCTTCCTATCACCAGTTTCAAGAATCACACTTTGATCCCAGAAAATCCCTCTTGGAGCGAATTCTTCCCTAGACATATGTAATTTGAATAGAATCCATCTACATGATATTCCGTGTTCCTTACATGCTACATACATGACGGCTTTGACAAACATGCATTCCTGAGTTGAGAGCATGTGGATTATTAATCTTTCATCCTCTATAAAAGTACTATTTTCATCTAGACACGTGTACACATTTTCACAAGCTTTCCCTAAAACCAGGTTCGAATTCGTTCATTTTTCACAGAAAAATAGTTCTGGAACGATTTCCACCTTACAGATATGTAATTTAAATGTATTCCAACAACATGGCATTCCGGGTTCCGTACATGCTACATGTATGATAGATTTGGCAGTCATGCGTTTCTGACTTGTGAGCATGTTGATACAGACCATTCAACCTCCGAACAATGTGTATATAGACTTAGAAATATTTACTCTGTCTTCATATGTTTTTCCTATCACCAGGTTCTAAAATCGGACATTTGGCACCAGAAAACACTCTTTGAGCGAATTCTCACAAATACACATGTAATTTACATTGTTTACATAACCATGGCATTCCGTATTACGAGCATGTTTCATGCATCTCGGATTCCTCAAACATGCATTTCTGAATAGTGAACATGCGCATGACTGATGTTTCAACCACCAAACAAGTTACCTATGCACTCTGAAATATTTACTTTGACTTTGTAGCTTCTTCCTATCACCAGTTTCAAGAATCACACTTTGATCCCACAAAAAACCTCTTGGAGCGAATTCTTCCCTAGACATATGTAATTTGCATAGATTCCATCTACATGATATTCCGTGTTCCGTACATGCTACGTACATGACGGAATCGACAAATATACATTCCTGAGTTGAGGGCATCTGGATTAATAATCTTTCCTCCTCTATAAAAGTACTATTTTCATCAAGACACGTGTACACATTTTCACAAGCTTTCCCTAAAACCAGGTTCGAATTCGTGCATTTTTCACAAAAAAATAGTTCTGGAGCGATTTCCACCTAATAGGTATGTAATTTACATGAATTCCATCAACATGGCATTCCGGGTTCCGTACATGCTACATGCATGACAGATTCGGCAATCATTCAGTTCTGACTTGTGAGCATGTGGATTACTGACCTTTCCTCCACCAAACAATGCGTATATACACTTAGAATTATTTACTCTGACTTCATAGATTTTTCTATCACCAGGTTCTAAAATCGGACATCTGGCACCAGAAAACACTCTTTGAGCGAATTCTCACCAATACACATGTAATTTACATTGTTTACATAACCATGGCATTCCGTATTACGAACATGTTTCATGCATCACGGATTCCTCAAACTTGAATTTCTGAGTTGTGAACATGCGCATGACTGATATTTCAAACACCAAGCAAGTTACTTATGCACTATGAAATATTAATTTTGACTTCGTAGCTTCTTCTTATCACCAGTTTCAAGAATCACACTTTGATCCCAGAATAACCCTCTTGGAGCGAATTCTTCCCTAGATATATGTAATTTGAATAGTTTCCATCTACATGATATTCCGTGTTCCTTACATGCTACATACATGACGGCTTTGACAAACATGCATTCCTGAGTTGAGAGCATGTGGATTATTAATCTTTCATCCTGTATAAAAGGAATATTTTCATCTAGACACGTGTACACATTTTCACAAGCTTTCCCTAACACCATGTTCGAATTCGTTCATTTTTCACAGAAAAATAGTTCTGGAGCGTTTTCCACCTAACAGATATGTAATTTACATGTATTCCAACAACATGGCATTCCGGGTTCCGTACATGCTACATGTATGACGGATTTGGCAATCATGCGTTTCTGACTTGTGAGCATGTGGATTACAGACCTTTCACCCTCCGAACAAGGCGTATATAGACTTAGAAATATTTACTCTGACTTTATAGGTTTTTCCTATCACCAGGTTCTAAAATCGGACATTTGGCACCAGAAAACACTCTTTGAGCGAATTCTCACAAATACACATGTAATTTACATTGTTTACATAACCATGGCATTCCGTATTACGAGCATGTTTCATGCATCTCGGATTCCTCAAACATGCATTTCTGAACAGTGAACATTCGCATGACTGATGTTTCAATCACCAAACAAGTTACCTATGCACTCTGAAATAATTACTTTGACTTTGTAGCTTCTTCCTATCACCAGTTTCAAGAATCACACTTTGATCCCACAAAAACCCTCTTAGAGCGAATTCTTCCCTAGACATATGTAATTTGCATAGAATCCATCTACATGATATTTCTTGTTCCGTACATGCTACATACATGACGGCTTTGACAAACATGCATTCCTGAGTTGAGAGCATGTGGATTACTAATCTTTCATCCTCTATAAAAGTACTATTTTCATCTAGACACGTGTACACATTTTCACAAGCTTTCCCTAACACCAGGTTCGAATTCGTTCATTTTTCACAGAAAAATAGTTCTGGAGCGTTTTCCACCTAACAGATATGTAATTTACATGTATTCCAACAACATGGCATTCCGGGTTCCGTACATGCTACATGCATGACGGATTCGGCAATCATGCAGTTCTGACTTGTGAGCATGTGGATTACTGACCTTTCATCCACCAAACAATGCGTATATACACTTAGAATTATTTACTCTGACTTCATAGATTTTTCTATCACCAGGTTTCTAAATTGGACATCTGGCACCAGAAAACACTCTTTGAGCGAATTCTCAAAAATACACATGTAATTTACATTGTTTACATAACCATGGCATTCCGTATTACGAGCATGTTTCATGCATCACGGATTCCTCAAACATGCATTTCTGAGTTGTGAACATGCGCATGACTGATGTTTCAACCACCAAACAAGTTACCTATGCACTATGAAATATTTATTTTGACTTCGTAGCTTCTTCCTATCACCAGTTTCAAGAATCACACTTTGATCCCAGAAAAACCCTCTTGGAGCGAATTCTTTCCTAGACATATGTAATTTGAATAGAATCCATCTACATGATATTCCGTGTTCCTTACATGCTACATACATGACGGCTTTGACAAACATGCATTCCTGAGTTGAGAGCATGTGGATTAATAATCTTTCATCCTCTATAAAAGGAATATTTTCATCTAGACACGTGTACACATTTTCACAAGCTTTCCCTAACACCAGGTTCGAATTCGTTCATTTTTCACAGAAAAATAGCTCTGGAGCGTTTTCCACCTAATAGATATGTAATTTACATGTATTCCAACAACATGGCATTCCGGGTTCCGTACATGCTACATGTATGACGGATTTGGCAATCATGCGTTTCTGACTTGTGAGCATGTGGATTACAGACCTTTCACCCTCCGAACAAGGCGTATATAGACTTAGAAATATTTACTCTGACTTTATAGGTTTTTCCTATCACCAGGTTCTAAAATCGGACATTTGGCACCAGAAAACACTCTTTGAGCGAATTCTCACAAATACACATGTAATTTACATTGTTTACATAACCATGGCATTCCGTATTACGAGCATGTTTCATGCATCTCGGATTCCTCAAACATGCATTTCTGAATAGTGAACATGCGCATGACTGATGTTTCAATCGCCAAACAAGTTACCTATGCACTCTGAAATATTTACTTTGACTTTGTAGCTTCTTCCTATCACCAGTTTCAAGAATCACACTTTGATCCCACAAAAACCCTCTTGGAGCGTATTCTTCCCTAGACATATGTAATTTGCATAGATTCCATCTACATGATATTCCGTGTTCCGTACATGCTACATACATGACGGCTTTGACAAACAGGCATTCCTGAGTTGAGAGCATGTGGATTACTAATCTTTCATCCTCTATAAAAGTACTATATTCATCTAGACACGTGTACACATTTTCACAAGCTTTCCCTAACACCAGGTTCGAATTCGTTCATTTTTCACAGAAAAATAGTTCTGGAGCGTTTTCCACCTAACAGATGTGTAATTTACATGTATTCCAACAACATGGCATTCCGGGTTCCGTACATGCTACATGCATGATGTATTCGGCAATCATGCAGTTCTGACTTGTGAGCATGTGGATTACTGACCTTTCATCCACCAAACAATGCGTATATACACTTAGAATTATTTACTCTGACTTCATAGATTTTTCTATCACCAGGTTATAAAATCGGACATCTGGCACCAGAAAACACTCTTTGAGCGAATTCTCACCAATACACATGTAATTTACATTGTTTACATAACCATGGCATTCCGTATTACGAGCATGTTTCATGCATCACGGATTCCTCAAACATGCATTTCTGAGTTTTGAACATGCGCATGACTGATGTTTCAACCACCAAACAAGTTACCTATGCACTATGAAATATTTATTTTGACTTCGTAGCTCCTTCCTATCACCAGTTTCAAGAATCACACTTTGATCCCACAAAAACCCTCTTGGAGCGAATTCTTCCCTAGACATATGTAATTTGAATAGAATCCATCTACATGATATTCCGTGTTCCTTACATGCTACATACATGACGGCTTTGACAAACATGCATTCCTGAGTTGAGAGCATGTGGATTACTAATCTTTCATCCTCTATTAAAGTACTATTTTCATCTAGACACGTGTACACATTTTCACAAGCTTTCCCTAACACCAGGTTCGAATTCGTTCATTTTTCACAGAAAAATAGTTCTGGAGCGTTTTCCACCTAACAGATATGTAATTTACATGTATTCCAACAACATGGCATTCCGGGTTCCGTACATGCTACATGCATGACGGATTCGGCAATCATGCAGTTCTGACTTGTGAGCATGTGGATTACTGACCTTTCATCCACCAAACAATGCGTATATACACTTAGAATTATTTACTCTGACTTCATAGATTTTTCTATCACCAGGTTTCTAAATTGGACATCTGGCACCAGAAAACACTCTTTGAGCGAATTCTCAAAAATACACATGTAATTTACATTGTTTACATAACCATGGCATTCCGTATTACGAGCATGTTTCATGCATCACGGATTCCTCAAACATGCATTTCTGAGTTGTGGACATGCGCATGACTGATGTTTCAACCACCAAACAAGTTACCTATGCACTATGAAATATTTATTTTGACTTCGTAGCTTCTTCCTATCACCAGTTTCAAGAATCACACTTTGATCCCACAAAAACCCTCTTGGAGCGAATTCTTCCCTAGACATATGTAATTTGAATAGAATCCATCTACATGATATTCCGTGTTCCGTACATGCTACATACATGACGGCTTTGACAAACATGCATTCCTGAGTTGAGAGCATGTGGATTACTAATCTTTCATCCTCTTTAAAAGTACTATATTCATCTAGACACGTGTACACATTTTCACAAGCTTTCCCTAACACCAGGTTCGAATTCGTTCATTTTTCACAGAAAAATAGTTCTGGAGCTTTTTCCACCTAACAGATGTGTAATTTACATGTATTCCATCAACATGGCATTCCGGGTTCCGTACATGCTACATGCATGATGGATTCGGCAATCATGCAGTTCTGACTTGTGAGCATGTGGATTACTGACCTTTCATCCACCAAACAATGCGTATATACCCTTAGAATTATTTACTCTGACTTCATAGATTTTTCTATCACCAGGTTCTAAAATCGGACATCTGGCACCAGAAAACACTCTTTGAGCGAATTCTCACCAATACACATGTAATTTACATTGTTTACATAACCATGGCATTCCGTATTACGAGCATGTTTCATGCATCACGGATTCCTCAAACATGAATTTCTGAGTTGTGAACATGCGCATGACTGATGTTTCAACCACCAAACAAGTTACCTATGCACTATGAAATATTTATTTTGACTTCGTAGCTTCTTCATATCACCAGTTTCAAGAATCACACTTTGATCCCACAAAAACCCTCTTGGAGCGAATTCTTCCCTAGATATATGTAATTTGAATAGAATCCATCTACATGATATTCCGTGTTCCTTACATGCTACATACATGACGGCTTTGACAAACATGCATTCCTGAGTTGAGAGCATGTGGATTACTAATCTTTCATCCTCTATAAAAGGAATATTTTCATCTAGACACGTGTACACATTTTCACAAGCTTTCCCTAACACCAGGTTCGAATTCGTTCATTTTTCACAGAAAAATAGTTCTGGAGCGTTTTCCACCTAACAGATATGTAATTTACATGTATTCCAACAACATGGCATTCCGGGTTCCGTACATGCTACATGTATGACGGATTTGGAAATCATGCGTTTCTGACTTGTGAGCATGTGGATTACAGACCTTTCACCCTCCGAACAAGGCGTATATAGACTTAGAAATATTTACTCTGACTTTATAGGTTTTTCCTATCACCAGGTTCTAAAATCGGACATTTGGCACCAGAAAACACTCTTTGAGCGAATTCTCACCAATACACATGTAATTTACATTGTTTACATAACCAAGGCATTCCGTATTACGAGCATGTTTCATGCATCTCGGATTCCTCAAACATGCATTTCTGAATAGTGAACATGCGCATGACTGATGTTTCAACCACCAAACAAGTTACCTATGCACTCTGAAATATTTCTTTTGACTTTGTAGCTTCTTCCTATCACCAGTTTCAAGAATCACACTTTGATCCCACAAAAACCCTCTTGGAGCGAATTCTTCCCTAGACATATGTAATTTGCATAGATTCCATCTACATGATATTCCGTGTTCCGTACATGCTACATACATGACTGCTTTGACAAACATGCATTCCTGAGTTGAGAGCATGTGGATTACTAATCTTTCATCCTCTATAAAAGTACTATATTCATCTAGACACGTGTACACATTTTCACAAGCTTTCCCTAACACCAGGTTCGAATTCGTTCATTTTTCACAGAAAAATAGTTCTGGAGCGTTTTCCACCTAACAGATGTGTAATTTACATGTATTCCAACAACATGGCATTCCGGGTTCCGTACATGATACATGCATGACGGATTAGGCAATCATGCAGTTCTGACTTGTGAGCATGTGGATTACTGACCTTTCATCCACCAAACAATGCGTATATACACTTAGAATTATTTATTCTGACTTCATAGATTTTTCTATCACCAGGTTCTAAAATAGGACATCTGGCACCAGAAAACACTCTTTGAGCGAATTCTCACCAATACACATGTAATTTACATTGTTTACATAACCAAGGCATTCCGTATTACGAGCATGTTTCATGCATCACGGTTTCCTCAAACTTGAATTTCTGAGTTATGAACATGTGCATGACAGATGTTTCAACCACCAAACAAGTTACTATTGCACTATGAAATATTTATTTTGACTTCGGAGCTTCTTCCTATCACCAGTTTCAAGAATCACACTTTGATCCCAGAAAAACCCTCTTGGAGCGAATTCTTCCCTAGACATATGTAATTTGAATAGAATCCATCTACATGATATTCCGTGTTCCTTACATGCTACATACATGACGGCTTTGACAAACATGCATTCCTGAGTTGAGAGCATGTGGATTATTAATCTTTCATCCTGTATAAAAGGAATATTTTCATCTAGACACGTGTACACATTTTCACAAGCTTTCCCTAACACCATGTTCGAATTCGTTCATTTTTCACAGAAAAATATTTCTGGAGCGTTTTCCACCTAACAGATATGTAATTTACATGTATTCCAACAACATGGCATTCCGGGTTCCGTACATGCTACATGTATGACGGATTTGGCAATCATGCGTTTCTGACTTGTGAGCATGTGGATTACAGACCTTTCACCCTCCGAACAAGGCGTATATAGACTTAGAAATATTTACTCTGTCTTCATAGGTTTTTCCTATCACCAGGTTCATAAATCGGACATTTGGCACCAGAAAACACTCTTTGAGCGAATTCTCACAAATACACATGTAATTTACATTGTTTACATAACCATGGCATTCCGTATTACGAGCATGTTTCATGCATCTCGGATTCCTCAAACATGCATTTCTGAATAGTGAACATGCGCATGACTGATGTTTCAATCACCAAACAAGTTACCTATGCACTCTTAAATAATTACTTTGACTTTGTAGCTTCTTCCTATCACCAGTTTCAAGAATCACACTTTGATCCCACAAAAACCCTCTTGGAGCGAATTCTTCCCTAGACATATGTAATTTGCATAGATTCCATCTACATGAAATTCCGTGTTCCGTACATGCTACATACATTGCGGATTTGACAAACATGCATTCCTGAGTTGAGAGCATGTGGATTACTAATCTTTCATCCTCTATAAAAGTACTATTTTCATCTAGACACGTGTACACATTTTCACAAGCTTTCCCTAACACCAGGTTCGAATTCGTTCATTTTTCACAGAAAAATAGTTCTGGAGCGTTTTCCACCTAACAGATATGTAATTTACATGTATTCCAACAACATGGCATTCCGGGTTCCGTACATGCTACATGCATGACGGATTCGGCAATCATGCAGTTCTGACTTGTGAGCATGTGGATTACTGACCTTTCATCCACCAAACAATGCGTATATACACTTAGAATTATTTACTCTGACTTCATAGATTTTTCTATCACCAGGTTTCTAAATTGGACATCTGGCACCAGAAAACACTCTTTGAGCGAATTCTCAAAAATACACATGTAATTTACATTGTTTACATAACCATGGCATTCCGTATTACGAGCATGTTTCATGCATCATGGATTCCTCAAACATGCATTTCTGAGTTGTGAACATGCGCATGACTGATGTTTCAACCACCAAACAAGTTACCTATGCACTATGAAATATTTATTTTGACTTCGTAGCTTCTTCCTATCACCAGTTTCAAGAATCACACTTTGATCCCAGAAAAACCCTCTTGGAGCGAATTCTTCCCTAGACATATGTAATTTGAATAGAATCCATCTACATGATATTCCGTGTTCCTTACATGCTACATACATGACGGCTTTGACAAACATGCATTCCTGAGTTGAGAGCATGTGGATTACTAATCTTTCATCCTCTATAAAAGGAATATTTTCATCTAGACACGTGTACACATTTTCACAAGCTTTCCCTAACACCAGGTTCAAATTCGTTCATTTTTCACAGAAAAATAGTTCTGGAGCGTTTTCCACCTAACAGATATGTAATTTACATGTATTCCAACAACATGGCATTCCGGGTTCCGTACATGCTACATGTATGACGGATTTGGCAATCATGCGTTTCTGACTTGTGAGCATGTGGATTACAGACCTTTCACCCTCCGAACAAGGCGTATATAGACTTAGAAATATTTACTCTGACTTTATAGGTTTTTCCTATCACCAGGTTCAAAAATCGGACATTTGGCACCAGAAAACACTCTTTGAGCGAATTCTCACAAATACACATGTAATTTACATTGTTTACATAACCATGGCATTCCGTATTACGAGCATGTTTCATGCATCTCGGATTCCTCAAACATGCATTTCTGAATAGTGAACATGCGCATGACTTATGTTTCAACTACCGAAAAAGTTACCTATGCACTCTGAAATATTTACTTTGGCTTTGTAGCTTCTTCCTATCACCAGTTTCAAGAATCACACTTTGATCCCACAAAGCCCTCTTGGAGCGAATTCTTCCCTAGACATATGTAATTTGCATTGATTCCGTCTACATGATATTCCGTGTTCCTTACATGCTACATACATGACGGCTTTGACAAACGTGCATTCCTGAGTTGAGAACATGTGGATTACTAATCTTTCATCCTCTATAAAAGTACTATTTTCATCTAGACACGTGTACACATTTTCACAAGCTTTCCCTAACACCAGGTTCGAATTCGTTCATTTTTCACAGAAAAATAGTTCTGGAGCGTTTTCCACCTAACAGATGTGTAATTTACATGTATTCCAACAACATGGCATTCCGGGTTCCGTACATGCTACATGCATGACGGATTCGGCAATCATGCAGTTCTGACTTGTGAGCATGTGGATTACTGACCTTTCATCCACCAAACAATGCGTATATACACTTAGAATTATTTACTCTGACTTCATAGATTTTTCTATCACCAGGTTCTAAAATCGGACATCTGGCACCAGAAAACACTCTTTGAGCGAATTCTCACCAATCCACATGTAATTTACATTGTTTACATAACCATGGCATTCCGTATTACGAGCATGTTTCATGCATCACGGATTCCTCAAACATGCATTTCTGAGTTGTGAACATGCGCATGACTGATGTTTCAACCACCCAACAAGTTACCTATGCACTCTGAAATATTTACTTTGACTTTGTAGCTTCTTCCTATCACCAGTTTCAAGAATCACACTTTGATCCCACAAAAACCCTTTTGGAGCGAATTCTTCCCTAGACATATGTAATTTGAATAGATTCCATCTACATGATATTCCGTGTTCCGTACATGCTACATACATGACGGCTTTGACAAACATTCATTCCTGAGTTGAGAGCATGTGGATTACTAATCTTTCATCCTCTATAAAAGTACTATTTTCATCTAGACACGTGTACACATTTTCACAAGCTTTCCCTAACACCAGGTTCGAATTCGTTCATTTTTCACAGAAAAATAGTTCTGGAGCGTTTTCCACCTAACAGATGTGTAATTTACATGTATTCCAACAACATGGCATTCCGGGTTCCGTACATGCTACATGCATGACGGATTCGGCAATCATGCAGTTCTGACTTGTGAGCATGTGGATTACTGACCTTTCATCCACCAAACAATGCGTATATACACTTAGAATTATTTACTCTGACTTCATAGATTTTTCTATCACCAGGTTCTAAAATCGGACATCTGGCACCAGAAAACACTCTTTGAGCGAATTCTCACAAATACACATGTAATTTACATTGTTTACATAACCATGGCATTCCGTATTACGAACATTTTTCATGCATCATGGATTCCTCAAACTTGAATATCTGAGTTGTGAACATGCGCATGACTGATGTTTCAACCACCAAACAAGTTACTTATGCACTCTGAAATATTAATTTTGACTTCGTAGCTTCTTCCTATCACCAGTTTCAAGAATCACACTTTGATCCCAGAAAAACCCTCTTGGAGCGAATTCTTCCCTAGACATATGTAATTTGAATAGATTCCATCTACATGATATTCCGTGTTCCGTACATGCTACATACATGACGGCTTTGACAAACATGCATTCCTAAGTTGAGAGCATGTTGATTACAAATCTTTCATCCTCTATTAAAGGAATATTTTCATCTAGACACGTGTACACATTTTCACAAGCTTTCCCTAACACCACGTTCGAATTCGAGCATTTTTCACAGAAAAATAGTTCTGGAGCGATTTGCACCTAATAGGTATGTAATTTACATGAATTCCATCAACATGGCTTTCCGGGTTCCGTATATGCTACATGTATGACGTATTTGACAAACATGCATTCCTGAGTTGATAGCATGTGGATTTCTAATCTTTCATTCTCTACAAAAGGAATATTTTCATCTAGACACGTGTAGAAATTTTCACAAGCTTTCCCAAACACCAGATTCAATTCGTGAATTTTTCACAGAAAAATAGTTCTGAAACGATTTCCACCTAACAGATATGTAATTTACATGTATTCCAACACCATGGCATTCCGGGTTCCGTACATTCTACATGTATGACGGATTTGACAATCATGCGTTTCTGACTTGTGAGCATGTGGATTAAAGATCTTTCACCCTCCGAACAAGGCGTATAAAAACGTAGAAATATTTACTCTGACTTCATAGGTTTTTCCTATCACCAGGTTCTAAAATCGGACATTTGGCACCAGAAAAAACTATTTGAGCGAATACTCACCAATATACATGTAATTTACATTGTTTACATAACCATGGAATTCCGTATTACGAGCATGTTTCATACATCACGGATTCCTCAAACATGCATTTCTGAGTTGTGAACATGCGCATGACTGATGTTTCAACCACCAAACAAGTTACCTATGCACTCTGAAATATTTACTTTGACTTTGTAGCTTCTTCCTGTCACCAGTTTCAAGAATCACACTTTGATCCCACAAAAACCCTCTTGGAGCGAATTCTTCCCTAGACATATGTAATTTGCATAGATTCCATCTACATGATATTCCGTGTTCCGTACATGCTACATACATGACGGATTCGACAAATATACATTCCTGAGTTGAGGGCATCTGGATTACTAATCTTTCCTCCTCTATAAAAGTACTATTTTCATCTAGACACGTGTACACATTTTCACAAGCTTTCCCTAACACCAGGTTCGAATTCGTTCATTTTTCACAGAAAAATAGTTCTGGAGCGTTTTCCACCTAACAGATATGTAATTTACATGTATTCCAACAACATGGCATTCCGGGTTCCGTACATGCTACATGCATGACGGATTCGGCAATCATGCAGTTCTGACTTGTGAGCATGTGGATTACTGACCTTTCATCCACCAAACAATGCGTATATACACTTAGAATTATTTACTCTGACTTCATAGATTTTTCTATCACCAGGTTCTAAAATCGGACATCTGGCACCAGAAAACACTCTTTGAGCGAATTCTCACCAATCCACATGTAATTTACATTGTTTACATAACCATGGCATTCCGTATTACGAGCATGTTTCATGCATCACGGATTCCTCAAACATGCATTTCTGAGTTGTGAACATGCGCATGACTGATGTTTCAACCACCAAACAAGTTACTTATGCACTCTGAAATATTAATTTTGACTTCGTAGCTTCTTCCTATCACCAGTTTCAAGAATCACACTTTGATCCCAGAAAAACCCTCTTGGAGCGAATTCTTCCCTAGACATATGTAATTTGAATAGAATCCATCTACATGATATTCCGTGTTCCTTACATGCTACATACATGACGGCTTTGACAAACATGCATTCCTGAGTTGAGAGCATGTGGATTACTAATCTTTCATCCTCTATAAAAGGAATATTTTCATCTAGACACGTGAACACATTTTCACAAGCTTTCCCTAACACCAGGTTCGAATTCGTTCATTTTTCACAGAAAAATAGTTCTGGAGCGTTTTCCACCTAACAGATGTGTAATTTACATGTATTCCAACAACATGGCATTCCGGGTTCCGTACATGCTACATGTATGACGGATTTGGCAATCATGCGTTTCTGACTTGTGAGCATGTGGATTACAGACCTTTCACCCTCCGAACAAGGCGTATATAGACTTAGAAATATTTACTCTGACTTTATAGGTTTTTCCTATCACCAGGTTCTAAAATCGGACATTTGGCACCAGAAAACACTCTTTGAGCGAATTCTCACAAATACACATGTAATTTACATTGTTTACATAACCATGGCATTCCGTATTACGAGCATGTTTCATGCATCTCGGATTCCTCAAACATGCATTTCTGAATAGTGAACATGCGCATGACTGATGTTTCAACCACCAAAAAAGTTACCTATGCACTCTGAAATATTTATTTGACTTTGTAGCTTCTTCCTATCACCAGTTTCAAGAATCACACTTTGATCCCACAAAAACCCTCTTGGAGCGAATTCTTCCCTAGACATATGTAATTTGCATAGATTCCATCTACATGATATTCCGTGTTCCGTACATGCTACATACATGACGGCTTTGACAAACATGCATTCCTGAGTTGAGAGCATGTGGATTACTAATCTTTCATCCTCTATAAAAGTACTATTTTCATCTAGACACGTGTACACATTTTCACAAGCTTTCCCTAACACCAGGTTCGAATTCGTTCATTTTTCACAGAAAAATAGTTCTGGAGCGTTTTCCACCTAACAGATGTGTAATTTACATGTATTCCAACAACATGGCATTCCGGGTTCCGTACATGCTACATGCATGACGGATTCGGCAATCATGCAGTTCTGACTTGTGAGCATGTGGATTACAGACCTTTCATCCACCAAACAATGCGTATATACACATAGAATTATTTACTCTGACTTCATAGATTTTTCTATCACCAGCTTCTAAAATCGGACATCTGGCACCAGAAAACACTCTTTGAGCGAATTCTCACCAATACACATGTAATTTACATTGTTTACATAACCATGGCATTCCGTATTACGAGCATGTTTCATGCATCACGGATTCCTCAAACATGAATTTCTGAGTTGTGAACATGCGCATGACTGATGTTTCAACCACCAAACAAGTTACCTATGCACTATGGAATATTTATTTTGACTTCGTAGCTTCTTCCTATCACCAGTTTCAAGAATCACACTTTGATCCCAGAAAAACCCTCTTGGAGCGAATTCTTCACTAGACATATGTAATTTGAATAGAATCCATCTACATAATATTCCGTGTTCCTTACATGCTACATAAATGACGGCTTTGACAAACATGCATTCCTGAGTTGAGAGCATGTGGATTACTAATCTTTCATCCTCTATAAAAGGAATATTTTCATCTAGACACGTGTACACATTTTCACAAGCTTTCCCTAACACCAGGTTCGAATTCGTTCATTTTTCACAGAAAAATATTTCTGGAGCGTTTTCCACCTAACAGATATGTAATTTACATGTATTCCAACAACATGGCATTCCGGGTTCCGTACATGCTACATGTATGACGGATTTGGCAATCATGCGTTTCTGACTTGTGAGCATGTGGATTGCAGACCTTTCACCCTCCGAACATGGCGTATATAGACTTAGAAATATTTACTCTGACTTTATAGGTTTTTCCTATCACCAGGTTCTAAAATCGGACATTTGGCACCAGAAAACACTCTTTGAGCGAATTCTCACAAATACACATGTAATTTACATTGTTTACATAACCATGGCATTCCGTATTACAAGCATGTTTCATGCATCTCGGATTCCTCAAACATGCATTTCTGAATAGTGAACATGCGCATGACTTATGTTTCAACCACCCAACAAGTTACCTATGCACTCTGAAATATTTACTTTGACTTTGTAGCTTCTTCCTATCACCAGTTTCAAGAATCACACTTTGATCCCACAAAAACCCTCTTGGAGTGAATTCTTCCCTAGACATATATAATTTGCATTGATTCCATCTACATGATATTCCGTGTTCCTTACATGCTTCATACATGACGGCTTTGACAAACATGCATTCCTGAGTTGAGAGCATGTGGATTACTAATCTTTCATCCTCTATAAAAGTACTATTTTCATCTAGACACGTGTACATATTTTCACAAGCTTTCCCTAACACCAGGTTCGAATTCGTTCATTTTTCACAGAAAAATATTTCTGCAGCGTTTTCCACCTAACAGATGTGTAATTTACATGTATTCCAACAACATGGCATTCCGGGTTCCGTACATGCTACATGCATGACGGATTCGACAATCATGCATTTCTGACTTGTGAGCATGTGGATTACTGACCTTTCATCCACCAAACAATGCGTATATACACTTAGAATTATTTACTCTTACTTCGTAGATTTTTCTATCACCAGGTTCTAAAATCGGACATCTGGCAACAGAAAACACTCTTTGAGCGAATTCTCACCAATACACATGTAATTTACATTGTTTACATAACCATGGCATTCCGTATTACGAACATTTTTCATGCATCATGGATTCCTCAATCTTGAATATCTGAGTTGTGAACATGCGCATGACTGATGTTTCAACCACCAAACAAGTTACTTATGCACTCTGAAATATTTATTTTGACTTCGTAGCTTCTTCCTATCACCAGTTTCAAGAATCACACTTTGATCCCAGAAAAACCCTCTTGGAGCGAATTCTTCCCTAGACATATGTAATTTGAATAGATTCCATCTACATGATATTCCGTGTTCCGTACATGCTACATACATGACGGCTTTGACAAACATGCATTCCTAAGTTGAGAGCATGTTGATTACAAATCTTTCATCCTCTATTAAAGGAATAATTTCATCTAGACACGTGTACACATTTTCACAAGCTTTCCCTAACACCACGTTCGAATTCGAGCATTTTTCACAGAAAAATAGTTCTGGAGCGATTTGCACCTAATAGGTATGTAATTTACATGAATTCCATCAACATGGCTTTCCGGGTTCCGTATATGCTACATGTATGACGTATTTGACAAACATGCATTCCTGAGTTGATAGCATGTGGATTTCTAATCTTTCATTCTCTACAAAAGGAATATTTTCATCTAGACACGTGTAGAAATTTTCACAAGCTTTCCCAAACACCAGATTCAATTCGTGAATTTTTCACAGAAAAATAGTTCTGAAACGATTTCCACCTAACAGATATGTAATTTACATGTATTCCAACACCATGGCATTCCGGGTTCCGTACATTCTACATGTATGACGGATTTGACAATCATGCGTTTCTGACTTGTGAGCATGTGGATTAAAGATCTTTCACCCTCCGAACAAGGCGTATAAAAACGTAGAAATATTTACTCTGACTTCATAGGTTTTTCCTATCACCAGGTTCTAAAATCGGACATTTGGCACCAGAAAAATCTATTTGAGCGAATACTCACCAATATACATGTAATTTACATTGTTTACATAACCATGGCATTCCGTATTACGAGCATGTTTCATACATCACGGATTCCTCAAACATGCATTTCTGAGTTGTGAACATGCGCATGACTGATGTTTCAACCACCAAACAAGTTACCTATGCACTCTGAAATATTTACTTTGACTTTGTAGCTTCTTCCTGTCACCAGTTTCAAGAATCACACTTTGATCCCACAAAAACCCTCTTGGAGCGAATTCTTCCCTAGACATATGTAATTTGCATAGATTCCATCTACATGATATTCCGTGTTACGTACATGCTACATACATGACGGATTCGACAAATATACATTCCTGAGTTGAGGGCATCTGGATTACTAATCTTTCCTCCTCTATAAAAGTACTATTTTCATCTAGACACGTGTACACATTTTCACAAGCTTTCCCTAAAACCAGGTTCGAATTCGTGCATTTTTCACAAAAAAATATTTCTGGAGCGATTTCCACCTAATAGGTATGTAATTTACATGAATTCCATCAACATGGCATTCCGGGTTCCGTACATGCTACATGCATGACGGATTCGGCAATCATACAGTTCTGACTTGTGAGCATGTGGATTACTGACCTTTCATCCACCAAACAATGCGTATATACACTTAGAATTATTTACTCTGACTTCATAGATTTTTCTATCACCAGGTTCTAAAATCGGACATTTGGCACCAGAAAACACTCTTTGAGCGAATTCTCACCAATACACATGTAATTTACATTGTTTACATAACCATGGCATTCCGTATTACGAGCATGTTTCATGCATCACGGATTCCTCAAACATGCATTTCTGAGTTGTGAACATGCGCATGACTGATATTTCAACCACCAAACAAGTTACTTATGCACTCTGAAATATTTACTTTGACTTCGTAGCTTCTTCCTATCACCAGTTTAAAGAATCACACTTTGATCCCAGAAAAACCCTCTTGTTGCGAATTCTACCCTAGAGATATGTAATTTGAGTAGATTCCATCTACATGATATTCCGTGTTCCTTACATGCTACATACGTGACGGCTTTGACAAACATGCATTCCTGAGTTGAGAGCATGTGGATTAAAAATCTTTCATCCTCTATAAAAGGAATATTTTCATCTAGACCCGTGTACACATTTTCACATGCTTTCCCTAACACCAGATTCGAATTCGTGCATTTTTCACAGAAAAATAGTTCTGGAGCGATTTCCACCTAATAGGTATGTAATTTAAATGAATTCCATCAACATGGCTTTCCGGGTTCTGTACATGCTACATGTATGACGGATTTGACAAACATGCATTCCTGAGTTGAGAGCATGTGGATTACTAATATTTCATCCTCTATAAAAGGAATATTTTCATCTAGACACGTGTACAAATTTTCACAAGCTTTCCCTAACCCCAGGTTCATATTCGTGAATTTTTCACAGAAAAATAGTTCTGGAGCGATTTCCACCTAATACGTATGTAATTTACATGAATTCCATCAATATGGCATTCCGGGTTCCGTACATGCTACATGCATGACGGATTCGGCAATCATGCAGTTCTGACTTGTGAGCATGTGGATTACTGACCTTTCATCCACCAAACAATGCGTATATACACTTAGAATTATTTACTCTTATTTCGTAGATTTTTCTATCACCAGGTTCTAAAATCGGACATCTGGCAACAGAAAACACTCTTTGAGCGAATTCTCACCAATACACATGTAATTTACATTGTTTACATAACCATGGCATTCCGTATTACGAACATGTTTCATGCATCATGGATTCCTCAATCTTGAATATCTGAGTTGTGAACATGCGCATGACTGATGTTTCAACCACCAAACAAGTTACTTATGCACTCTGAAATATTTATTTTGACTTCGTAGCTTCTTCCTATCACCAGTTTCAAGAATCACACTTTGATCCCAGAAAAACCCTCTTGGAGCGAATTCTTCCCTAGACATATGTAATTTGAATAGATTCCATCTACATGATATTCCGTGTTTCGTACATGCTACATACATGACGGCTTTGACAAACATGCATTCCTAAGTTGAGAGCATGTTGATTACTAATCTTTCATCCTCTATTAAAGGAATATTTTCATCTAGACACGTGTACACATTTTCACAAGCTTTCCCTAACACCACGTTCGAATTCGAGCATTTTTCACAGAAAAATAGTTCTGGAGCGATTTACACCTAATAGGTATGTAATTTACATGAATTCCATCAACATGGCTTTCCGGGTTCCGTATATGCTACATGTATGACGTATTTGACAAACATGCATTCCTGAGTTGAGAGCATGTGGATTTCTAATCTTTCATTCTCTACAAAAGGAATATTTTCATCTAGACACGTGTAGAAATTTTCACAAGCTTTCCCAAACACCAGGTTCAATTCGTGAATTTTTCACAGAAAAATAGTTCTGAAACGATTTCCACCTAACAGATATGTAATTTACATGTATTCCAACAACATGGCATTCCGGGTTCCGTACATTCTACATGTATGACGGATTTGACAATCATGCGTTTCTGACTTGTGAGCATGTGGATTAAAGACCTTTCACCCTCCGAACAAGGCGTATAAAAACGTAGAAATATTTACTCTGACTTCATAGGTTTTTCCTATCACCAGGTTCTAAAATCGGACATTTGGCACCAGAAAAAACTCTTTGAGCGAATTCTCACCAATATACATGTAATTTACATTGTTTACATAACCATGGAATTCCGTATTACGAGCATGTTTCATACATCACGGATTCCTCAAACATGCATTTCTGAGTTGTGAACATGCGCATGACTGATGTTTCAACCACCAAACAAGTTACTTATGCACTCTGAAATATTTACTTTGACTTTGTAGCTTCTTCCTATCACCAGTTTCAAGAATCACACTTTGATCCCACAAAAACCCTCTTGGAGCGAATTCTTCCCTAGACATATGTAATTTGCATAGATTCCATCTACATGATATTCCGTGTTACGTACATGCTACATACATGACGGATTCGACAAATATACATTCCTGAGTTGAGGGCATCTGGATTACTAATCTTTCCTCCTCTATAAAAGTACTATTTTCATCTAGACACGTGTACACATTTTCACAAGCTTTCCCTAAAACCAGGTTCGAATTCGTGCATTTTTCACAAAAAAATATTTCTGGAGCGATTTCCACCTAATAGGTATGTAATTTACATGAATTCCATCAACATGGCATTCCGGGTTCCGTACATGCTACATGCATGACGGATTCGGCAATCATGCAGTTCTGACTTGTGAGCATGTGGATTACTGACCTTTCATCCACCAAACAATGCGTATATACACTTAGAATTATTTACTCTGACTTCATAGATTTTTCTATCACCAGGTTCTAAAATCGGACATCTGGCACCAGAAAACACTCTTTGAGCGAATTCTCACCAATACACATGTAATTTACATTGTTTACATAACCATGGCATTCCGTATTACGAGCATGTTTCATGCATCTCTGATTCCTCAAACATGCATTTCTGAATAGTGAACATGCGCATGACTGATGTTTCAACCACCCAACAAGTTACCTATGCACTCTGAAATATTTACTTTGACTTTGTAGCTTCTTCCTATCACCAGTTTCAAGAATCACACTTTGATCCCACAAAAACCCTCTTGGAGCGAATTCTTCCCTAGACATATGTAATTTGCATAGATTCCATCTACATGATATTCCGTGTTCGGTACATGCTACATACATGACGGTTTTGACAAACATTCATTCCTGAGTTGAGAGCATGTGGATTACTAATCTTTCCTCCTCTATAAAAGTACTATTTTCATCTAGACACGTGTACACATTTTCACAAGCTTTCCATAACACCAGGTTCGAATTCGTTCATTTTTCACAGAAAAATAGTTCTGGAGCGTTTTCCACCTAACAGATGTGTAATTTACATGTATTCCAACAACATGGCATTCCGGGTTCCGTACATGCTACATGTATGACGGATTTGGAAATCATGCGTTTCTGACTTGTGAGCATGTGGATTACTGACCTTTCACCCTCCGAACAAGGCGTATATAGACTTAGAAATATTTACTCTGACTTTATAGGTTTTTCCTATCACCAGGTTCTAAAATCTGACATTTGGCACCAGAAAACACTCTTTGAGCGAATTCTCACCAATACACATGTAATTTACATTGTTTACATAACCATGGCATTCCGTATTACGAGCATGTTTCATGCATCTCGGATTCTTCAAACATGCATTTCTGAATAGTGAACATGCGCATGACTGATGTTTCAACCACCAAAAAAGTTACCTATGCACTCTGAAATATTTACTTTGACTTTGTAGCTTCTTCCTATCACCAGTTTCAAGAATCACACTTTGATCCCACAAAAACCCTCTTGGAGCGAATTCTTCCCTAGACATATGTAATTTGCATAGATTCCATCTACATGATATTCCGTGTTCCGTACATGCTACATACATGACGGCTTTGACAAACATGCATTCCTGAGTTGAGAGCATGTGGATTACTAATCTTTCATCCTCTATAAAAGGAATATTTTCATCTAGACACGTGTACACATTTTCACAAGCTTTCCCTAACACCAGGTTCGAATTCGTTCATTTTTCACAGAAAAATAGTTCTGGAGCGTTTTCCACCTAACAGATGTGTAATTTACATGTATTCCAACAACATGGCATTCCGGGTTCCGTACATGCTACATGCATGACGGATTCGGCAATCATGCAGTTCTGACTTGTGAGCATGTGGATTACTGACCTTTCATCCACCAAACAATGCGTATATACACTTAGAATTATTTACTGTGACTTCATAGATTTTTCTATCACCAGCTTCTAAAATCGGACATCTGGCTCCAGAAAACACTCTTTGAGCGAATTCTCACCAATACACATGTAATTTACATTGTTTACATAACCATGGCTTTCCGTATTACGAGCATGTTTCATGCATCACGGATTCCTCAAACATGCATTTCTGAGTTGTGAACATGCGCATGACTGATGTTTCAACCACCAAACAAGTTACCTATGCACTATGAAATATTTATTTTGACTTCGTAGCTTCTTCCTATCACCAGTTTCAAGAATCACACTTTGATCCCACAAAAACCCTCTTGGAGCGAATTCTTCCCTAGACATATGTAATTTGCATAGGTTCCATCTACATGATATTCCGTGTTCCGTACATGCTACATACATGACGGCTTTGACAAACATGCATTCCTGAGTTGAGAGCATGTGGATTACTAATCTTTCATCCTCTATAAAAGGAATATTTTCATCTAGACACGTGTACACATTTTCACAAGCTTTCCCTAACACCAGGTTCGAATTCGTTCATTTTTCACAGAAAAATATTTCTGGAGCGTTTTCCACCTAACGGATATGTAATTTACATGTATTCCAACAACATAGCATTCCGGGTTCCGTACATGCTACATGTATGACGGATTTGAAAATCATGCGTTTCTGACTTGTGAGCATGTGGATTACAGACCTTTCACCCTCCGAACAAGGCGTATATAGACTTAGAAATATTTACTCTGACTTTATAGGTTTTTCCTATCACCAGGTTCTAAAATCGGACATTTGGCACCAGAAAACACTCTTTGAGCGAATTCTCACAAATACACATGTAATTTACATTGTTTACATAACCATGGCATTCCGTATTACGAGCATGTTTCATGCATCTCGGATTCCTCAAACATGCATTTCTGAATAGTGAACATGCGCATGACTTATGTTTCAAACACCCAACAAGTTACCTATGCACTCTGAAATATTTATTTTGACTTTGTAGCTTCTTCCTATCACCAGTTTCAAGAATCACACTTTGATCCCACAAAAACCCTCTTGGAGCGAATTCTTCCCTAGACATATGTAATTTGCATTGATTCCATCTACATGATATTCCGTGTTCCTTACATGCTACATACATGACGGCTTTGACAAACATGCATTCCTGAGTTGAGAGCATGTGGATTACTAATCTTTCATCCTCTATAAAAGTACTATTTTCATCTAGACACGTGTACACATTTTCACAAGCTTTCCCTAACACCAGGTTCGAATTCGTTCATTTTTCACAGAAAAATAGTTCTGGAGCGATTTACACCTAATAGGTATGTAATTTACATGAATTCCATCAACATGGCTTTCCGGGTTCCGTATATGCTACATGTATGACGTATTTGACAAACATGCATTCCTGAGTTGAGAGCATGTGGATTTCTAATCTTTCATTCTCTACAAAAGGAATATTTTCATCTAGACACGTGTAGAAATTTTCACAAGCTTTCCCAAACACCAGGTTCAATTCGTGAATTTTTCACAGAAAAATAGTTCTGAAACGATTTCCACCTAACAGATATGTAATTTACATGTATTCCAACAACATGGCATTCCGGGTTCCGTACATTCTACATGTATGACGGATTTGACAATCATGCGTTTCTGACTTGTGAGCATGTGGATTAAAGACCTTTCACCCTCCGAACAAGGCGTATAAAAACGTAGAAATATTTACTCTGACTTCATAGCTTTTTCCTATAACCAGGTTCTAAAATCGGACATTTGGCACCAGAAAAAACTCTTTGAGCGAATTCTCACCAATATACATGTAATTTACATTGATTACATAACCATGGAATTCCGTATTACGAGCATGTTTCATACATCACGGATTCCTCAAACATGCATTTCTGAGTTGTGAACATGCGCATGACTGATGTTTCAATCACCAAACAAGTTACTTATGCACTCTGAAATATTTACTTTGACTTTGTAGCTTCTTCCTGTCACCAGTTTCAAGAATCACACTTTGATCCCACAAAAACCCTCTTGGAGCGAATTCTTCCCTAGACATATGTAATTTGCATAGATTCCATCTACATGATATTCCGTGTTACGTACATGCTACATACATGACGGATTCGACAAATATACATTCCTGAGTTGAGGGCATCTGGATTACTAATCTTTCCTCCTCTATAAAAGTACTATTTTCATCTAGACACGTGTACACATTTTCACAAGCTTTCCCTAACACCAGGTTCGAATTCGTTCATTTTTCACAGAAAAATAGTTCTGGAGCGTTTTCCACCTAACAGATGTGTAATTTACATGTATTCCAACAACATGGCATTCCGGGTTCCGTACATGCTACATGCATGACGGATTCGGCAATCATGCAGTTCTGACTTGTGAGCATGTGGATTACTGACCTTTCATCCACCAAACAATGCGTATATACACTTAGAATTATTTACTCTGACTTCATAGATTTTTCTATCACCAGGTTCTAAAATCGGACATTTGGCACCAGAAAACACTCTTTGAGTGAATTCTCACAAATACACATGTAATTTACATTGTTTACATAACCATGGCATTCCGTATTACGAGCATGTTTCATGCATCTCGGATTCCTCAAACATGCATTTCTGAATAGTGAACATGCGCATGACTTATGTTTCAACCACCCAACAAGTTACCTATGCACTCTGAAATATTTACTTTGACTTTGTAGCTTCTTCCTATCACCAGTTTCAAGAATCACACTTTGATCCCAGAAAAACCCTCTTGGAGCGAATTCTTCCCTAGACATATGTAATTTGCATTGATTCCATCTACATGATATTCCGTGTTCCTTACATGCTACATACATGACGGCTTTGACAAACGTGCATTCCTGAGTTGAGAACATGTGGATTACTAATCTTTCATCCTCTATAAAAGTACTATTTTCATCTAGACACGTGTACACATTTTCACAAGCTTTCCCTAACACCAGGTTCGAATTCGTTCATTTTTCACAGAAAAATAGTTCTGGAGCGTTTTCCACCTAACAGATGTGTAATTTACATGTATTCCAACAACATGGCATTCCGGGTTCCGTACATGCTACATGCATGACGGATTCGGCAATCATGCAGTTCTGACTTGTGAGCATGTGGATTACAGACCTTTCATCCACCAAACAATACGTATATACACTTAGAATTATTTACTCTGACTTCATAGATTTTTCTATCACCAGGTTCTAAAATCGGACATCTAGCACCAGAAAACACTCTTTGAGCGAATTCTCACCAATACACATGTAATTTACATTGTTTACATAACCATGGCATTCCGTATTACGAGCATGTTTCATGCATCACGGATTCCTCAAACATGCATTTCTGAGTTGTGAACATGCACATCACTGATGTTTCAACCACCAAACAAGTTACCTATGCACTATGAAATATTTATTTTGACTTCGTAGCTTCTTCCTATCACCAGTTTCAAGAATCACACTTTGATCCCAGAAAAACCCTCTTGGAGCGAATTCTTCCCTAGACATATGTAATTTGAATAGAATCCATCTACATGATATTCCGTGTTCCTTACATGCTACATACATGACGGCTTTGACAAACATGCATTCCTGAGTTGAGAGCATGTGGATTACTAATCTTTCATCCTCTATAAAAGGAATATTTTCATCTAGACACGTGTACACATTTTCACAAGCTTTCCCTAACACCAGGTACGAATTCGTTCATTTTTCACAGAAAAATAGTTCTGGAGCGTTTTCCACCTAACAGATATGTAATTTACATGTATTCCAACAACATGGCATTCCGGGTTCCGTACATGCTACATGTATGACGGTTTTGGCAATCATGCGTTTCTGACTTGTGAGCATGTGGATTACAGAACTTTCACCCTCCGAACAAGGCGTATATAGACTTAGAAATATTTACTCTGACTTTATAGGTTTTTCCTATCACCAGGTTCTAAAATCGGACATTTGGCACCAGAAAACACTCTTTGAGCGAATTCTCACAAATACACATGTAATTTACATTGTTTACATAACCATGGCATTCCGTATTACGAGCATGTTTCATGCATCTCGGATTCCTCAAACATGCATTTCTGAGTTGTGAACATGCGCATGACTGATGTTTCAACCACCAAAAAAGTTACCTATGCACTCTGAAATATTTACTTTGACTTTGTAGCTTCTTCCTATCACCAGTTTCAAGAATCACATTTTGATCCCACAAAAACCCTCTTGGAGCGAATTCTTCCCTAGACATATGTAATTTGCATAGATTCCATCTACATGATATTCCGTGTTCCTTACATGCTACATACATGACGGCTTTGACAAACATGCATTCCTGAGTTGAGAGCATGTGGATTACTAATCTTTCATCCTCTATAAAAGTACTATTTTCATCTAGACACGTGTACACATTTTCACAAGCTTTCCCTAACACCAGGTTCGAATTCGTTCATTTTTCACATAAAAATAGTTCTGCAGCGTTTTCCACCTAACAGATGTGTAATTTACATGTATTCCAACAACATGGCATTCCGGGTTCCGTACATGCTACATGCATGAATGATTCGGCAATCATGCAGTTCTGACTTGTGAGCATGTGGATTACTGACCTTTCATCCACCAAACAATACGTATATACACTTAGAATTATTTACTCTGACTTCATAGATTTTTCTATCACCAGGTTCTAAATTCGGAAATCTAGCACCAGAAAACACTCTTTGAGCGAATTCTCACCAATACACATGTAATTTACATTGTTAACATAACCATGGCATTCCGTATTACGAGCATGTTTCATGCATCACGGATTCCTCAAACATGCATTTCTGAGTTGTGAACATGCGCATGACTGATGTTTCAAACACCAAACAAGTTACCTATGCACTATGAAATATTTATTTTGACTTCGTAGCTTCTTCCTATCACCAGTTTCAAGAATCACACTTTGATCCCAGAAAAACCCTCTTGGAGCGAATTCTTCCCTAGACATATGTAATTTGAATAGAATCCATCTACATGATATTCCGTGTTCCTTACATGCTACATACATGACGGGTTTGACAAACATGCATTCCTGAGTTGAGAGCATGTGGATTACTAATCTTTCATCCTCTATAAAAGGAATATTTTCATCTAGACACGTGTACACATTTTCACAAGCTTTCCCTAACACCAGGTTCGAATTCGTTCATTTTTCACAGAAAAATAGTTCTGGAGCGTTTTCCACCTAACAGATATGTAATTTACATGTATTCCAACAACATGGCATTCCGGGTTCCGTACATGCTACATGTATGACGGATTTGGCAATCATGCGTTTCTGACTTGTGAGCATGTGGATTACAGAACTTTCACCCTCCGAACAAGGCGTATATAGACTTAGAAATATTTACTCTGACTTTATAGGTTTTTCCTATCACCAGGTTCTAAAATCGGACATTTGGCACCAGAAAACACTCTTTGAGCGAATTCTCACCAATAGACATGTAATTTACATTGTTTACATAACCATGGCATTCCGTATTACGAGCATGTTTCATGCATCTCGGATTCCTCAAACATGCATTTCTGAATAGTGAACATGCGCATGACTTATGTTTCAACCACCCAACAAGTTACCTATGCACTCTGAAATATTTACTTTGACTTTGTAGCTTCTTCCTATCACCAGTTTCAAGAATCACACTTTGATCCCAGAAAAACCCTCTTGGAGCGAATTCTTCCCTAGACATATGTAATTTGCATTGATTCCATCTACATGATATTCCGTGTTCCTTACATGCTACATAAATGACGGCTTTGACAAACGTGCCTTCCTGAGTTGAGAACATGTGGATTACTAATCTTTCATCCTCTATAAAAGTACTATTTTCATCTAGACACGTGTACACATTTTCACAAGCTTTCCCTAACACCAGGTTCGAATTCGTTCATTTTTCACAGAAAAATAGTTCTGGAGCGTTTTCCACCTAACAGATATGTAATTTACATGTATTCCAACAACATGGCATTCCGGGTTCCGTACATGCTACATGTATGACAGATTTGGAAATCATGCGTTTCTGACTTGTGAGCATGTGGATTACAGACCTTTCACCCTCCGAACAAGGCGTATATATACTTAGAAATATTTACTCTGACTTTATAGGTTTTTCCTATCACCAGGTTCTAAAATCGGACATTTGGCACCAGAAAACACTCTTTGAGCGAATTCTCACAAATACACATGTAATTTACATTGTTTACATAACCATGGCATTCCGTATTACGAGCATGTTTCATGCATCTCGGATTCCTCAAACATGCATTTCTGAATAGTGAACATGCGCATGACTGATGTTTCAACCACCAAAAAAGTTACCTATGCACTCTGAAATATTTACTTTGACTTTGTAGCTT
Source organism: Vicugna pacos (assembly GCF_048564905.1). NCBI lineage: Eukaryota > Metazoa > Chordata > Mammalia > Artiodactyla > Camelidae > Vicugna > Vicugna pacos. Next base: position 20,220,444 of record NW_027328741.1, on the reverse strand, counting down.
CTTCCTATCACCAGTTTCAAGAATCACACTTTGATCCCACAAAAACCCTCTTGGAGCGAATTCTTCCCTAGACATATGTAATTTGCATAGATTCCATCTACATGATATTCCGTGTTCCGTACATGCTACATACATGACGGCTTTGACAAACATGCATTCCTGAGTTGAGAGCATGTGGATTATTAATCTTTCATCCTCTATAAAAGTACTATTTTCATCTAGACACGTGTACACATTTTCACAAGCTTTCCCTAACACCAGGTTCGAATTCGTTCATTTTTCACAGAAAAATAGTTCTGGAGCGTTTTCCACCTAACAGATGTGTAATTTACATGTATTCCAACAACATGGCATTCCGGGTTCCGTACATGCTACATGCATGATGGATTCGGCAATCATGCAGTTCTGACTTGTGAGCATGTGGATTACAGACCTTTCATCCACCAAACAATGCGTATATACACTTAGAATTATTTACTGTGACTTCATAGATTTTTCTATCACCAGCTTCTAAAATCGGACATCTGGCACCAGAAAACACTCTTTGAGCGAATTCTCACCAATACACATGTAATTTACATTGTTTACATAACCATGGCATTCCGTATTACGAGCATGTTTCATGCATCACGGATTCCTCAAACATGCATTTCTGAGTTGTGAACATGCACATGACTGATGTTTCAACCACCAAACAAGTTACCTATGCACTATGAAATATTTATTTTGACTTCGTAGCTTCTTCCTATCACCAGTTTCAAGAATCACACTTTGATCCCACAAAAACCCTCTTGGAGCGAATTCTTCCCTAGACATATGTAATTTGAATAGAATCCATCTACATGATATTCCGTGTTCCTTACATGCTACATACATGACGGCTTTGACAAACATGCATTCCTGAGTTGAGAGCATGTGGATTACTAATCTTTCATCCTCTATAAAAGTACTATTTTCATCTAGACACGTGTACACATTTTCACAAGCTTTCCCTAACACCAGGTTCGAATTCGTTCATTTTTCACAGAAAAATATTTCTGGAGCGTTTTCTACCTAACAGATATGTAATTTACATGTATTCCAACAACATGGCATTCCGGGTTCCGTACATGCTACATGTATGACGGATTTGGAAATCATGCGTTTCTGACTTGTGAGCATGTGGATTACAGACCTTTCACCCTCCGAACAAGGCGTATATAGACTTAGAAATATTTACTCTGACTTTATAGGTTTTTCCTATCACCAGGTTCTAAAATCGGACATTTGGCACCAGAAAACACTCTTTGAGCGAATTCTCACAAATACACATGTAATTTACATTGTTTAAATAACCATGGCATTCCGTATTACGAGCATGTTTCATGCATCTCGGATTCCTCAAACATGCATTTCTGAATAGTGAACATGCGCATGACTTATGTTTCAACCACCCAACAAGTTACCTATGCACTCTGAAATATTTACTTTGACTTTGTAGCTTCTTCCTATCACCAGTTTCAAGAATCACACTTTGATCCCACAAAAACCCTCTTGGAGCGAATTCTTCCCTAGACATATGTAATTTGCATAGATTCCATCTACATGATATTCCGTGTTCCGTACATGCTACATACATGACGGCTTTGACAAACATGCATTCCTGAGTTGAGAGCATGTGGATTACTAATCTTTCATCCTCTATAAAAGTACTATTTTCATCTAGACACGTGTACACATTTTCACAAGCTTTCCCTAACACCAGGTTCGAATTCGTTCATTTTTCACAGAAAAATAGTTCTGCAGCGTTTTCCACCTAACAGATGTGTAATTTACATGTATTTCAACAACATGGCATTCCGGGTTCCGTACATGCTACATGCATGACGGATTCGGCAATCATGCAGTTCTGACTTGTGAGCATGTGGATTACTGACCTTTCATCCACCAAACAATGCGTATATACACTTAGAATTATTTACTCTGACTTCATAGATTTTTCTATCACCAGCTTCTAAAATCGGACATCTGGCACCAGAAAACACTCTTTGAGCGAATTCTCACCAATACACATGTAATTTACATTGTTTACATAACCATGGCATTCCGTATTACGAGCATGTTTCATGCATCACGGATTCCTCAAACATGCATTTCTGAGTTGTGAACATGCGCATGACTGATGTTTCAACCACCAAACAAGTTACCTATGCACTCTGAAATATTTATTTTGACTTCGTAGCTTCTTCCTATCACCAGTTTCAAGAATCACACTTTGATCCCAGAAAAACCCTCTTGGAGCGAATTCTTCCCTAGACATATGTAATTTGAATAGAATCCATCTACATGATATTCCGTGTTCCGTACATGCTACATACATGACGGCTTTGACAAACATTCATTCCTGAGTTGAGAGCATGTGGATTACTAATCTTTCATCCTCTATAAAAGGAATATTTTCATCTAGACACGTGTACACATTTTCACAAGCTTTCCCTAACACCAGGTTCGAATTCGTTCATTTTTCACAGAAAAATAGTTCTGGAGCGTTTTCCACCTAACAGATGTGTAATTTACATGTATTCCAACAACATGGCATTCCGGGTTCCGTACATGCTACATGTATGACGGATTTGGCAATCATGCGTTTCTGACTTGTGAGCATGTGGATTACAGACCTTTCACCCTCCGAACAAGGCGTATATAGACTTAGAAATATTTACTCTGACTTTATAGGTTTTTCCTATCACCTGGTTCTAAAATCGGACATCTGGCACCAGAAAACACTCTTTGAGCGAATTCTCACCAATAGACATGTAATTTACATTGTTTACATAACCATGGCATTCCGTATTACGAGCATGTTTCATGCATCTCGGATTCCTCAAACATGCATTTCTGAATAGTGAACATGCGCATGACTTATGTTTCAACCACCCAACAAGTTACCTATGCACTCTGAAATATTTACTTTGACTTTGTAGCTTCTTCCTATCACCAGTTTCAAGAATCACACTTTGATCCCAGAAAAACCCTCTTGGAGCGAATTCTTCCCTAGACATATGTAATTTGCATTGATTCCATCTACACGATATTCCGTGTTCCTTACATGCTACATACATGACGGCTTTGACAAACGTGCATTCCTGAGTTGAGAACATGTGGATTACTAATCTTTCATCCTCTATAAAATTACTATTTTCATCTAGACACGTGTACACATTTTCACAAGCTTTCCCTAACACCAGGTTCGAATTCGTTCATTTTTCACAGAAAAATAGTTCTGGAGCGTTTTCCACCTAACAGATATGTAATTTACATGTATTCCAACAACATGGCATTCCGGGTTCCGTACATGCTACATGTATGACAGATTTGGAAATCATGCGTTTCTGACTTGTGAGCATGTGGATTACAGACCTTTCACCCTCCGAACAAGGCGTATATAGACTTAGAAATATTTACTCTGACTTTATAGGTTTTTCCTATCACCAGGTTCTAAAATCGGACATTTGGCACCAGAAAACACTCTTTGAGCGAATTCTCACCAATACACATGTAATTTACATTGTTTACATAACCATGGCATTCCGTATTACGAACATTTTTCATGCATCATGGATTCCTCAATCTTGAATATCTGAGTTGTGAACATGCGCATGACTGATGTTTCAACCACCAAACAAGTTACTTATGCACTCTGAAATATTAATTTTGACTTCGTAGCTTCTTCCTATCACCAGTTTCAAGAATCACACTTTGATCCCAGAAAAACCCTCTTGGAGCGAATTCTTCCCTAGACATATGTAATTTGAATAGATTCCATCTACATGATATTCCGTGTTCCGTACATGCTACATACATGACGGCTTTGACAAACATGCATTCCTAAGTTGAGAGCATGTTGATTACAAATCTTTCATCCTCTATTAAAGGAATATTTTCATCTAGACACGTGTACACATTTTCACAAGCTTTCCCTAACACCACGTTCGAATTCGAGCATTTTTCACAGAAAAATAGTTCTGGAGCGATTTGCACCTAATAGGTATGTAATTTACATGAATTCCATCAACATGGCTTTCCGGGTTCCGTATATGCTACATGTATGACGTATTTGACAAACATGCATTCCTGAGTTGATAGCATGTGGATTTCTAATCTTTCATTCTCTACAAAAGGAATATTTTCATCTAGACACGTGTAGAAATTTTCACAAGCTTTCCCAAACACCAGATTCAATTCGTGAATTTTTCACAGAAAAATAGTTCTGAAACGATTTCCACCTAACAGATATGTAATTTACATGTATTCCAACACCATGGCATTCCGGGTTCCGTACATTCTACATGTATGACGGATTTGACAATCATGCGTTTCTGACTTGTGAGCATGTGGATTAATGATCTTTCACCCTCCGAACAAGGCGTATAAAAACGTAGAAATATTTACTCTGACTTCATAGGTTTTTCCTATCACCAGGTTCTAAAATCGGACATTTGGCACCAGAAAAAACTATTTGAGCGAATACTCACCAATATACATGTAATTTACATTGTTTACATAACCATGGAATTCCGTATTACGAGCATGTTTCATACATCACGGATTCCTCAAACATGCATTTCTGAGTTGTGAACATGCGCATGACTGATGTTTCAACCACCAAACAAGTTACCTATGCACTCTGAAATATTTACTTTGACTTTGTAGCTTCTTCCTGTCACCAGTTTCAAGAATCACACTTTGATCCCACAAAAACCCTCTTGGAGCGAATTCTTCCCTAGACATATGTAATTTGCATAGATTCCATCTACATGATATTCCGTGTTCCGTACATGCTACATACATGACGGATTCGACAAATATACATTCCTGAGTTGAGGGCATCTGGATTACTAATCTTTCCTCCTCTATAAAAGTACTATTTTCATCTAGACACGTGTACACATTTTCACAAGCTTTCCCTAACACCAGGTTCGAATTCGTTCATTTTTCACAGAAAAATAGTTCTGGAGCGTTTTCCACCTAACAGATATGTAATTTACATGTATTCCAACAACATGGCATTCCGGGTTCCGTACATGCTACATGCATGACGGATTCGGCAATCATGCAGTTCTGACTTGTGAGCATGTGGATTACTGACCTTTCATCCACCAAACAATGCGTATATACACTTAGAATTATTTACTCTGACTTCATAGATTTTTCTATCACCAGCTTCTAAAATCGGACATCTGGCACCAGAAAACACTCTTTGAGCGAATTCTCACCAATCCACATGTAATTTACATTGTTTACATAACCATGGCATTCCGTATTACGAGCATGTTTCATGCATCACGGATTCCTCAAACATGCATTTCTGAGTTGTGAACATGCGCATGACTGATGTTTCAACCACCAAACAAGTTACCTATGCACTATGAAATATTTATTTTGACTTCGTAGCTTCTTCCTATCACCAGTTTCAAGAATCACACTTTGAACCCAGAAAAACCCTCTTGGAGCGAATTCTTCCCTAGACATATGTAATTTGAATAGAATCCATCTACATGATATTCCGTGTTCCTTACATGCTACATACATGACGGCTTTGACAAACATGCATTCCTGAGTTGAGAGCATGTGGATTACTAATCTTTCATCCTCTATAAAAGGAATATTTTCATCTAGACACGTGAACACATTTTCACAAGCTTTCCCTAACACCAGGTTCGAATTCGTTCATTTTTCACAGAAAAATAGTTCTGGAGCGTTTTCCACCTAACAGATGTGTAATTTACATGTATTCCAACAACATGGCATTCCGGGTTCCGTACATGCTACATGTATGACGGATTTGGCAATCATGCGTTTCTGACTTGTGAGCATGTGGATTACAGACCTTTCACCCTCCGAACAAGGCGTATATAGACTTAGAAATATTTACTCTGACTTTATAGGTTTTTCCTATCACCAGGTTCTAAAATCGGACATTTGGCACCAGAAAACACTCTTTGAGCGAATTCTCACAAATACACATGTAATTTACATTGTTTACATAACCATGGCATTCCGTATTACGAGCATGTTTCATGCATCTCGGATTCCTCAAACATGCATTTCTGAATAGTGAACATGCGCATGACTGATGTTTCAACCACCAAAAAAGTTACCTATGCACTCTGAAATATTTATTTGACTTTGTAGCTTCTTCCTATCACCAGTTTCAAGAATCACACTTTGATCCCACAAAAACCCTCTTGGAGCGAATTCTTCCCTAGACATATGTAATTTGCATAGATTCCATCTACATGATATTCCGTGTTCCGTACATGCTACATACATGACGGCTTTGACAAACATGCATTCCTGAGTTGAGAGCATGTGGATTACTAATCTTTCATCCTCTATAAAAGTACTATTTTCATCTAGACACGTGTACACATTTTCACAAGCTTTCCCTAACACCAGGTTCGAATTCGTTCATTTTTCACAGAAAAATAGTTCTGGAGCGTTTTCCACCTAACAGATGTGTAATTTACATGTATTCCAACAACATGGCATTCCGGGTTCCGTACATGCTACATGCATGACGGATTCGGCAATCATGCAGTTCTGACTTGTGAGCATGTGGATTACAGACCTTCCATCCACCAAACAATGCGTATATACACATAGAATTATTTACTCTGACTTCATTGATTTTTCTATCACCAGCTTCTAAAATCGGACATCTGGCACCAGAAAACACTCTTTGAGCGAATTCTCACCAATACACATGTAATTTACATTGTTTACATAACCATGGCATTCCGTATTACGAGCATGTTTCATGCATCACGGATTCCTCAAACATGAATTTCTGAGTTGTGAACATGCGCATGACTGATGTTTCAACCACCAAACAAGTTACCTATGCACTATGGAATATTTATTTTGACTTCGTAGCTTCTTCCTATCACCAGTTTCAAGAATCACACTTTGATCCCAGAAAAACCCTCTTGGAGCGAATTCTTCCCTAGACATATGTAATTTGAATAGAATCCATCTACATAATATTCCGTGTTCCTTACATGCTACATAAATGACGGCTTTGACAAACATGCATTCCTGAGTTGAGAGCATGTGGATTACTAATCTTTCATCCTCTATAAAAGGAATATTTTCATCTAGACACGTGTACACATTTTCACAAGCTTTCCCTAACACCAGGTTCGAATTCGTTCATTTTTCACAGAAAAATATTTCTGGAGCGTTTTCCACCTAACAGATATGTAATTTACATGTATTCCAACAACATGGCATTCCGGGTTCCGTACATGCTACATGTATGACGGATTTGGCAATCATGCGTTTCTGACTTGTGAGCATGTGGATTACAGACCTTTCACCCTCCGAACATGGTGTATATAGACTTAGAAATATTTACTCTGACTTTATAGGTTTTTCCTATCACCAGGTTCTAAAATCGGAAATTTGGCACCAGAAAACACTCTTTGAGCGAATTCCCACAAATACACATGTAATTTACATTGTTTACATAACCATGGCATTCCGTATTACAAGCATGTTTCATGCATCTCGGATTCCTCAAACATGCATTTCTGAATAGTGAACATGCGCATGACTTATGTTTCAACCACCCAACAAGTTACCTATGCACTCTGAAATATTTACTTTGACTTTGTAGCTTCTTCCTATCACCAGTTTCAAGAATCACACTTTGATCCCACAAAAACCCTCTTGGAGTGAATTCTTCCCTAGACATATGTAATTTGCATTGATTCCATCTACATGATATTCCGTGTTCCTTACATGCTACATACATGACGGCTTTGACAAACATGCATTCCTGAGTTGAGAGCATGTGGATTACTAATCTTTCATCCTCTATAAAAGTACTATTTTCATCTAGACACGTGTACACATTTTCACAAGCTTTCCCTAACACCAGGTTCGAATTCGTTCATTTTTCACAGAAAAATATTTCTGCAGCGTTTTCCACCTAACAGATGTGTAATTTACATGTATTCCAACAACATGGCATTCCGGGTTCCGTACATGCTACATGCATGACGGATTCGACAATCATGCATTTCTGACTTGTGAGCATGTGGATTACTGACCTTTCATCCACCAAACAATGCGTATATACACTTAGAATTATTTACTCTTACTTCGTAGATTTTTCTATCACCAGGTTCTAAAATCGGACATCTGGCAACAGAAAACACTCTTTGAGCGAATTCTCACCAATACACATGTAATTTACATTGTTTACATAACCATGGCATTCCGTATTACGAACATTTTTCATGCATCATGGATTCCTCAATCTTGAATATCTGAGTTGTGAACATGCGCATGACTGATGTTTCAACCACCAAACAAGTTACTTATGCACTCTGAAATATTAATTTTGACTTCGTAGCTTCTTCCTATCACCAGTTTCAAGAATCACACTTTGATCCCAGAAAAACCCTCTTGGAGCGAATTCTTCCCTAGACATATGTAATTTGAATAGATTCCATCTACATGATATTCCGTGTTCCGTACATGCTACATACATGACGGCTTTGACAAACATGCATTCCTAAGTTGAGAGCATGTTGATTACAAATCTTTCATCCTCTATTAAAGGAATAATTTCATCTAGACACGTGTACACATTTTCACAAGCTTTCCCTAACACCACGTTCGAATTCGAGCATTTTTCACAGAAAAATAGTTCTGGAGCGATTTGCACCTAATAGGTATGTAATTTACATGAATTCCATCAACATGGCTTTCCGGGTTCCGTATATGCTACATGTATGACGTATTTGACAAACATGCATTCCTGAGTTGATAGCATGTGGATTTCTAATCTTTCATTCTCTACAAAAGGAATATTTTCATCTAGACACGTGTAGAAATTTTCACAAGCTTTCCCAAACACCAGATTCAATTCGTGAATTTTTCACAGAAAAATAGTTCTGAAACGATTTCCACCTAACAGATATGTAATTTACATGTATTCCAACACCATGGCATTCCGGGTTCCGTACATTCTACATGTATGACGGATTTGACAATCATGCGTTTCTGACTTGTGAGCATGTGGATTAAAGATCTTTCACCCTCCGAACAAGGCGTATAAAAACGTAGAAATATTTACTCTGACTTCATAGGTTTTTCCTATCACCAGGTTCTAAAATCGGACATTTGGCACCAGAAAAAACTATTTGAGCGAATACTCACCAATATACATGTAATTTACATTGTTTACATAACCATGGAATTCCGTATTACGAGCATGTTTCATACATCACGGATTCCTCAAACATGCATTTCTGAGTTGTGAACATGCGCATGACTGATGTTTCAACCACCAAACAAGTTACCTATGCACTCTGAAATATTTACTTTGACTTTGTAGCTTCTTCCTGTCACCAGTTTCAAGAATCACACTTTGATCCCACAAAAACCCTCTTGGAGCGAATTCTTCCCTAGACATATGTAATTTGCATAGATTCCATCTACATGATATTCCGTGTTCCGTACATGCTACATACATGACGGATTCGACAAATATACATTCCTGAGTTGAGGGCATCTGGATTACTAATCTTTCCTCCTCTATAAAAGTACTATTTTCATCTAGACACGTGTACACATTTTCACAAGCTTTCCCTAACACCAGGTTCGAATTCGTTCATTTTTCACAGAAAAATAGTTCTGGAGCGTTTTCCACCTAACAGATATGTAATTTACATGTATTCCAACAACATGGCATTCCGGGTTCCGTACATGCTACATGCATGACGGATTCGGCAATCATGCAGTTCTGACTTGTGAGCATGTGGATTACTGACCTTTCATCCACCAAACAATGCGTATATACACTTAGAATTCTTTACTCTTACTTCGTAGATTTTTCTATCACCAGGTTCTAAAATCGGACATCTGGCAACAGAAAACACTCTTTGAGCGAATTCTCACCAATACACATGTAATTTACATTGTTTACATAACCATGGCATTCCGTATTACGAACATTTTTCATGCATCATGGATTCCTCAATCTTGAATATCTGAGTTGTGAACATGCGCATGACTGATGTTTCAACCACCAAACAAGTTACTTATGCACTCTGAAATATTTATTTTGACTTCGTAGCTTCTTCCTATCACCAGTTTCAAGAATCACACTTTGATCCCAGAAAAACCCTCTTGGAGCGAATTCTTCCCTAGACATATGTAATTTGAATAGATTCCATCTACATGATATTCCGTGTTCCGTACATGCTACATACATGACGGCTTTGACAAACATGCATTCCTAAGTTGAGAGCATGTTGATTACAAATCTTTCATCCTCTATTAAAGGAATAATTTCATCTAGACACGTGTACACATTTTCACAAGCTTTCCCTAACACCACGTTCGAATTCGAGCATTTTTCACAGAAAAATAGTTCTGGAGCGATTTGCACCTAATAGGTATGTAATTTACATGAATTCCATCAACATGGCTTTCCGGGTTCCGTATATGCTACATGTATGACGTATTTGACAAACATGCATTCCTGAGTTGATAGCATGTGGATTTCTAATCTTTCATTCTCTACAAAAGGAATATTTTCATCTAGACACGTGTAGAAATTTTCACAAGCTTTCCCAAACACCAGATTCAATTCGTGAATTTTTCACAGAAAAATAGTTCTGAAACGATTTCCACCTAACAGATATGTAATTTACATGTATTCCAACACCATGGCATTCCGGGTTCCGTACATTCTACATGTATGACGGATTTGACAATCATGCGTTTCAGACTTGTGAGCATGTGGATTAAAGATCTTTCACCCTCCGAACAAGGCGTATAAAAACGTAGAAATATTTACTCTGACTTCATAGGTTTTTCCTATCACCAGGTTCTAAAATCGGACATTTGGCACCAGAAAAATCTATTTGAGCGAATACTCACCAATATACATGTAATTTACATTGTTTACATAACCATGGCATTCCGTATTACGAGCATGTTTCATACATCACGGATTCCTCAAACATGCATTTCTGAGTTGTGAACATGCGCATGACTGATGTTTCAACCACCAAACAAGTTACCTATGCACTCTGAAATATTTACTTTGACTTTGTAGCTTCTTCCTGTCACCAGTTTCAAGAATCACACTTTGATCCCACAAAAACCCTCTTGGAGCGAATTCTTCCCTAGACATATGTAATTTGCATAGATTCCATCTACATGATATTCCGTGTTACGTACATGCTACATACATGACGGATTCGACAAATATACATTCCTGAGTTGAGGGCATCTGGATTACTAATCTTTCCTCCTCTATAAAAGTACTATTTTCATCTAGACACGTGTACACATTTTCACAAGCTTTCCCTAAAACCAGGTTCGAATTCGTGCATTTTTCACAAAAAAATATTTCTGGAGCGATTTCCACCTAATATGTATGTAATTTACATGAATTCCATCAACATGGCATTCCGGGTTCCGTACATGCTACATGCATGACGGATTCGGCAATCATACAGTTCTGACTTGTGAGCATGTGGATTACTGACCTTTCATCCACCAAACAATGCGTATATACACTTAGAATTATTTACTCTGACTTCATAGATTTTTCTATCACCAGGTTCTAAAATCGGACATTTGGCACCAGAAAACACTCTTTGAGCGAATTCTCACCAATACACATGTAATTTACATTGTTTACATAACCATGGCATTCCGTATTACGAGCATGTTTCATGCATCACGGATTCCTCAAACATGCATTTCTGAGTTGTGAACATGCGCATGACTGATATTTCAACCACCAAACATGTTACTTATGCACTCTGAAATATTTACTTTGACTTCGTAGCTTCTTCCTATCACCAGTTTAAAGAATCACACTTTGATCCCAGAAAAACCCTCTTGTTGCGAATTCTACCCTAGAGATATGTAATTTGAGTAGATTCCATCTACATGATATTCCGTGTTCCTTACATGCTACATACGTGACGGCTTTGACAAACATGCATTCCTGAGTTGAGAGCATGTGGATTAAAAATCTTTCATCCTATATAAAAGGAATATTTTCATCTAGACCCGTGTACACATTTTCACATGCTTTCCCTAACACCAGATTCGAATTCGTGCATTTTTCACAGAAAAATAGTTCTGGAGCGATTTCCACCTAATAGGTATGTAATTTAAATGAATTCCATCAACATGGCTTTCCGGGTTCTGTACATGCTACATGTATGACGGATTTGACAAACATGCATTCCTGAGTTGAGAGCATGTGGATTACTAATATTTCATCCTCTATAAAAGGAATATTTTCATCTAGACACGTGTACAAATTTTCACAAGCTTTCCCTAACCCCAGGTTCATATTCGTGAATTTTTCACAGAAAAATAGTTCTGGAGCGATTTCCACCTAATACGTATGTAATTTACATGAATTCCATCAATATGGCATTCCGGGTTCCGTACATGCTACATGCATGACGGATTCGGCAATCATGCAGTTCTGACTTGTGAGCATGTGGATTACTGACCTTTCATCCACCAAACAATGCGTATATACACTTAGAATTATTTACTCTTATTTCGTAGATTTTTCTATCACCAGGTTCTAAAATCGGACATCTGGCAACAGAAAACACTCTTTGAGCGAATTCTCACCAATACACATGTAATTTACATTGTTTACATAACCATGGCATTCCGTATTACGAACATGTTTCATGCATCATGGATTCCTCAATCTTGAATATCTGAGTTGTGAACATGCGCATGACTGATGTTTCAACCACCAAACAAGTTACTTATGCACTCTGAAATATTTATTTTGACTTCGTAGCTTCTTCCTATCACCAGATTCAAGAATCACACTTTGATCCCAGAAAAACCCTCTTGGAGCGAATTCTTCCCTAGACATATGTAATTTGAATAGATTCCATCTACATGATATTCCGTGTTTCGTACATGCTACATACATGACGGCTTTGACAAACATGCATTCCTAAGTTGAGAGCATGTTGATTACTAATCTTTCATCCTCTGTTAAAGGAATATTTTCATCTAGACACGTGTACACATTTTCACAAGCTTTCCCTAACACCACGTTCGAATTCGAGCATTTTTCACAGAAAAATAGTTCTGGAGCGATTTACACCTAATAGGTATGTAATTTACATGAATTCCATCAACATGGCTTTCCGGGTTCCGTATATGCTACATGTATGACGTATTTGACAAACATGCATTCCTGAGTTGAGAGCATGTGGATTTCTAATCTTTCATTCTCTACAAAAGGAATATTTTCATCTAGACACGTGTAGAAATTTTCACAAGCTTTCCCAAACACCAGGTTCAATTCGTGAATTTTTCACAGAAAAATAGTTCTGAAACGATTTCCACCTAACAGATATGTAATTTACATGTATTCCAACAACATGGCATTCCGGGTTCCGTACATTCTACATGTATGACGGATTTGACAATCATGCGTTTCTGACTTGTGAGCATGTGGATTAAATACCTTTCACCCTCCGAACAAGGCGTATAAAAACGTAGAAATATTTACTCTGACTTCATAGGTTTTTCCTATCACCAGGTTCTAAAATCGGACATTTGGCACCAGAAAAAACTCTTTGAGCGAATTCTCACCAATATACATGTAATTTACATTGTTTACATAACCATGGAATTCCGTATTACGAGCATGTTTCATACATCACGGATTCCTCAAACATGCATTTCTGAGTTGTGAACATGCGCATGACTGATGTTTCAACCACCAAACAAGTTACTTATGCACTCTGAAATATTTACTTTGACTTTGTAGCTTCTTCCTATCACCAGTTTCAAGAATCACACTTTGATCCCACAAAAACCCTCTTGGAGCGAATTCTTCCCTAGACATATGTAATTTGCATAGATTCCATCTACATGATATTCCGTGTTACGTACATGCTACATACATGACGGATTCGACAAATATACATTCCTGAGTTGAGGGCATCTGGATTACTAATCTTTCCTCCTCTATAAAAGTACTATTTTCATCTAGACACGTGTACACATTTTCACAAGCTTTCCCTAAAACCAGGTTCGAATTCGTGCATTTTTCACAAAAAAATATTTCTGGAGCGATTTCCACCTAATAGGTATGTAATTTACATGAATTCCATCAACATGGCATTCCGGGTTCCGTACATGCTACATGCATGACGGATTCGGCAATCATGCAGTTCTGACTTGTGAGCATGTGGATTACTGACCTTTCATCCACCAAACAATGCGTATATACACTTAGAATTATTTACTCTGACTTCATAGATTTTTCTATCACCAGGTTCTAAAATCGGACATCTGGCACCAGAAAACACTCTTTGAGCGAATTCTCACCAATACACATGTAATTTACATTGTTTACATAACCATGGCATTCCGTATTACGAGCATGTTTCATGCATCTCTGATTCCTCAAACATGCATTTCTGAATAGTGAACATGCGCATGACTGATGTTTCAACCACCCAACAAGTTACCTATGCACTCTGAAATATTTACTTTGACTTTGTAGCTTCTTCCTATCACCAGTTTCAAGAATCACACTTTGATCCCACAAAAACCCTCTTGGAGCGAATTCTTCCCTAGACATATGTAATTTGCATAGATTCCATCTACATGATATTCCGTGTTCGGTACATGCTACATACATGACAGTTTTGACAAACATTCATTCCTGAGTTGAGAGCATGTGGATTACTAATCTTTCCTCCTCTATAAAAGTACTATTTTCATCTAGACACGTGTACACATTTTCACAAGCTTTCCCTAACACCAGGTTCGAATTCGTTCATTTTTCACAGAAAAATAGTTCTGGAGCGTTTTCCACCTAACAGATATGTAATTTACATGTATTCCAACAACATGGCATTCCGGGTTCCGTACATGCTACATGTATGACGGTTTTGGCAATCATGCGTTTCTGACTTGTGAGCATGTGGATTACAGAACTTTCACTCTCCGAACAAGGCGTATATAGACTTAGAAATATTTACTATGACTTTATAGGTTTTTCCTATCACCAGGTTCTAAAATCGGACATTTGGCACCAGAAAACACTCTTTGAGCGAATTCTCACCAATACACATGTAATTTACATTGTTTACATAACCATGGCATTCCGTATTATGAGCATGTTTCATGCATCACGGATTCCTCAAACATGCATTTCTTAGTTGTGAACATGCGCATGACTGATGTTTCAACCACCCAACAAGTTACCTATGCACTCTGAAATATTTACTTTGACTTTGTAGCTTCTTCCTATCACCAGTTTCAAGAATCACACTTTGATCCCACAAAAACCCTTTTGGAGCGAATTCTTCCCTAGACATATGTAATTTGAATAGATTCCATCTACATGATATTCCGTGTTCCGTACATGCTACATACATGACGGCTTTGACAAACATTCATTCCTGAGTTGAGAGCATGTGGATTACTAATCTTTCATCCTCTATAAAAGTACTATTTTCATCTAGACACGTGTACACATTTTCACAAGCTTTCCCTAACACCAGGTTCGAATTCGTTCATTTTTCACAGAAAAATAGTTCTGGAGCGTTTTCCACCTAACAGATGTGTAATTTACATGTATTCCAACAACATGGCATTCCGGGTTCCGTACATGCTACATGCATGACGGATTCGGCAATCATGCAGTTCTGACTTGTGAGCATGTGGATTACTGACCTTTCATCCACCAAACAATGCGTATATACACTTAGAATTATTTACTCTGACTTCATAGATTTTTCTATCACCAGGTTCTAAAATCGGACATCTGGCACCAGAAAACACTCTTTGAGCGAATTCTCACAAATACACATGTAATTTACATTGTTTACATAACCATGGCATTCCGTATTACGAACATTTTTCATGCATCATGGATTCCTCAATCTTGAATATCTGAGTTGTGAACATGCGCATGACTGATGTTTCAACCACCAAACAAGTTACTTATGCACTCTGAAATATTAATTTTGACTTCGTAGCTTCTTCCTATCACCAGTTTCAAGAATCACACTTTGATCCCAGAAAAACCCTCTTGGAGCGAATTCTTCCCTAGACATATGTAATTTGAATAGATTCCATCTACATGATATTCCGTGTTCCGTACATGCTACATACATGACGGCTTTGACAAACATGCATTCCTAAGTTGAGAGCATGTTGATTACAAATCTTTCATCCTCTATTAAAGGAATATTTTCATCTAGACACGTGTACACATTTTCACAAGCTTTCCCTAACACCACGTTCGAATTCGAGCATTTTTCACAGAAAAATAGTTCTGGAGCGATTTGCACCTAATAGGTATGTAATTTACATGAATTCCATCAACATGGCTTTCCGGGTTCCGTATATGCTACATGTATGACGTATTTGACAAACATGCATTCCTGAGTTGATAGCATGTGGATTTCTAATCTTTCATTCTCTACAAAAGGAATATTTTCATCTAGACACGTGTAGAAATTTTCACAAGCTTTCCCAAACACCAGATTCAATTCGTGAATTTTTCACAGAAAAATAGTTCTGAAACGATTTCCACCTAACAGATATGTAATTTACATGTATTCCAACACCATGGCATTCCGGGTTCCGTACATTCTACATGTATGACGGATTTGACAATCATGCGTTTCTGACTTGTGAGCATGTGGATTAAAGATCTTTCACCCTCCGAACAAGGCGTATAAAAACGTAGAAATATTTACTCTGACTTCATAGGTTTTTCCTATCACCAGGTTCTAAAATCGGACATTTGGCACCAGAAAAAACTATTTGAGCGAATACTCACCAATATACATGTAATTTACATTGTTTACATAACCATGGAATTCCGTATTACGAGCATGTTTCATACATCACGGATTCCTCAAACATGCATTTCTGAGTTGTGAACATGCGCATGACTGATGTTTCAACCACCAAACAAGTTACCTATGCACTCTGAAATATTTACTTTGACTTTGTAGCTTCTTCCTGTCACCAGTTTCAAGAATCACACTTTGATCCCACAAAAACCCTCTTGGAGCGAATTCTTCCCTAGACATATGTAATTTGCATAGATTCCATCTACATGATATTCCGTGTTCCGTACATGCTACATACATGACGGATTCGACAAATATACATTCCTGAGTTGAGGGCATCTGGATTACTAATCTTTCCTCCTCTATAAAAGTACTATTTTCATCTAGACACGTGTACACATTTTCACAAGCTTTCCCTAACACCAGGTTCGAATTCGTTCATTTTTCACAGAAAAATAGTTCTGGAGCGTTTTCCACCTAACAGATATGTAATTTACATGTATTCCAACAACATGGCATTCCGGGTTCCGTACATGCTACATGCATGACGGATTCGGCAATCATGCAGTTCTGACTTGTGAGCATGTGGATTACTGACCTTTCATCCACCAAACAATGCGTATATACACTTAGAATTATTTACTCTGACTTCATAGATTTTTCTATCACCAGGTTCTAAAATCGGACATCTGGCACCAGAAAACACTCTTTGAGCGAATTCTCACCAATCCACATGTAATTTACATTGTTTACATAACCATGGCATTCCGTATTACGAGCATGTTTCATGCATCACGGATTCCTCAAACATGCATTTCTGAGTTGTGAACATGCGCATGACTGATGTTTCAACCACCAAACAAGTTACCTATGCACTATGAAATATTTATTTTGACTTCGTAGCTTCTTCCTATCACCAGTTTCAAGAATCACACTTTGATCCCAGAAAAACCCTCTTGGAGCGAATTCTTCCCTAGACATATGTAATTTGAATAGAATCCATCTACATGATATTCCGTGTTCCTTACATGCTACATACATGACGGCTTTGACAAACATGCATTCCTGAGTTGAGAGCATGTGGATTACTAATCTTTCATCCTCTATAAAAGGAATATTTTCATCTAGACACGTGAACACATTTTCACAAGCTTTCCCTAACACCAGGTTCGAATTCGTTCATTTTTCACAGAAAAATAGTTCTGGAGCGTTTTCCACCTAACAGATGTGTAATTTACATGTATTCCAACAACATGGCATTCCGGGTTCCGTACATGCTACATGTATGACGGATTTGGCAATCATGCGTTTCTGACTTGTGAGCATGTGGATTACAGACCTTTCACCCTCCGAACAAGGCGTATATAGACTTAGAAATATTTACTCTGACTTTATAGGTTTTTCCTATCACCAGGTTCTAAAATCGGACATTTGGCACCAGAAAACACTCTTTGAGCGAATTCTCACAAATACACATGTAATTTACATTGTTTACATAACCATGGCATTCCGTATTACGAGCATGTTTCATGCATCTCGGATTCCTCAAACATGCATTTCTGAATAGTGAACATGCGCATGACTGATGTTTCAACCACCAAAAAAGTTACCTATGCACTCTGAAATATTTATTTGACTTTGTAGCTTCTTCCTATCACCAGTTTCAAGAATCACACTTTGATCCCACAAAAACCCTCTTGGAGCGAATTCTTCCCTAGACATATGTAATTTGCATAGATTCCATCTACATGATATTCCGTGTTCCGTACATGCTACATACATGACGGCTTTGACAAACATGCATTCCTGAGTTGAGAGCATGTGGATTACTAATCTTTCATCCTCTATAAAAGTACTATTTTCATCTAGACACGTGTACACATTTTCACAAGCTTTCCCTAACACCAGGTTCGAATTCGTTCATTTTTCACAGAAAAATAGTTCTGGAGCGTTTTCCACCTAACAGATGTGTAATTTACATGTATTCCAACAACATGGCATTCCGGGTTCCGTACATGCTACATGCATGACGGATTCGGCAATCATGCAGTTCTGACTTGTGAGCATGTGGTTTACTGACCTTTCATCCACCAAACAATGCGTATATACACTTAGAATTATTTACTCTGACTTCATAGATTTTTCTATCACCAGGTTCTAAAATCGGACATCTGGCACCAGAAAACACTCTTTGAGCGAATTCTCACCAATCCACATGTAATTTACATTGTTTACATAACCATGGCATTCCGTATTACGAGCATGTTTCATGCATCACGGATTCCTCAAACATGCATTTCTGAGTTGTGAACATGCGCATGACTGATGTTTCAACCACCCAACAAGTTACCTATGCACTCTGAAATATTTACTTTGACTTTGTAGCTTCTTCCTATCACCAGTTTCAAGAATCACACTTTGATCCCACAAAAACCCTTTTGGAGCGAATTCTTCCCTAGACATATGTAATTTGAATAGATTCCATCTACATGATATTCCGTGTTCCGTACATGCTACATACATGACGGCTTTGACAAACATTCATTCCTGAGTTGAGAGCATGTGGATTACTAATCTTTCATCCTCTATAAAAGTACTATTTTCATCTAGACACGTGTACACATTTTCACAAGCTTTCCCTAACACCAGGTTCGAATTCGTTCATTTTTCACAGAAAAATAGTTCTGGAGCGTTTTCCACCTAACAGATGTGTAATTTACATGTATTCCAACAACATGGCATTCCGGGTTCCGTACATGCTACATGCATGACGGATTCGGCAATCATGCAGTTCTGACTTGTGAGCATGTGGATTACTGACCTTTCATCCACCAAACAATGCGTATATACACTTAGAATTATTTACTCTGACTTCATAGATTTTTCTATCACCAGGTTCTAAAATCGGACATCTGGCACCAGAAAACACTCTTTGAGCGAATTCTCACAAATACACATGTAATTTACATTGTTTACATAACCATGGCATTCCGTATTACGAACATTTTTCATGCATCATGGATTCCTCAATCTTGAATATCTGAGTTGTGAACATGCGCATGACTGATGTTTCAACCACCAAACAAGTTACTTATGCACTCTGAAATATTAATTTTGACTTCGTAGCTTCTTCCTATCACCAGTTTCAAGAATCACACTTTGATCCCAGAAAAACCCTCTTGGAGCGAATTCTTCCCTAGACATATGTAATTTGAATAGATTCCATCTACATGATATTCCGTGTTCCGTACATGCTACATACATGACGGCTTTGACAAACATGCATTCCTAAGTTGAGAGCATGTTGATTACAAATCTTTCATCCTCTATTAAAGGAATATTTTCATCTAGACACGTGTACACATTTTCACAAGCTTTCCCTAACACCACGTTCGAATTCGAGCATTTTTCACAGAAAAATAGTTCTGGAGCGATTTGCACCTAATAGGTATGTAATTTACATGAATTCCATCAACATGGCTTTCCGGGTTCCGTATATGCTACATGTATGACGTATTTGACAAACATGCATTCCTGAGTTGATAGCATGTGGATTTCTAATCTTTCATTCTCTACAAAAGGAATATTTTCATCTAGACACGTGTAGAAATTTTCACAAGCTTTCCCAAACACCAGATTCAATTCGTGAATTTTTCACAGAAAAATAGTTCTGAAACGATTTCCACCTAACAGATATGTAATTTACATGTATTCCAACACCATGGCATTCCGGGTTCCGTACATTCTACATGTATGACGGATTTGACAATCATGCGTTTCTGACTTGTGAGCATGTGGATTAAAGATCTTTCACCCTCCGAACAAGGCGTATAAAAACGTAGAAATATTTACTCTGACTTCATAGGTTTTTCCTATCACCAGGTTCTAAAATCGGACATTTGGCACCAGAAAAAACTATTTGAGCGAATACTCACCAATATACATGTAATTTACATTGTTTACATAACCATGGAATTCCGTATTACGAGCATGTTTCATACATCACGGATTCCTCAAACATGCATTTCTGAGTTGTGAACATGCGCATGACTGATGTTTCAACCACCAAACAAGTTACCTATGCACTCTGAAATATTTACTTTGACTTTGTAGCTTCTTCCTGTCACCAGTTTCAAGAATCACACTTTGATCCCACAAAAACCCTCTTGGAGCGAATTCTTCCCTAGACATATGTAATTTGCATAGATTCCATCTACATGATATTCCGTGTTCCGTACATGCTACATACATGACGGATTCGACAAATATACATTCCTGAGTTGAGGGCATCTGGATTACTAATCTTTCCTCCTCTATAAAAGTACTATTTTCATCTAGACACGTGTACACATTTTCACAAGCTTTCCCTAACACCAGGTTCGAATTCGTTCATTTTTCACAGAAAAATAGTTCTGGAGCGTTTTCCACCTAACAGATATGTAATTTACATGTATTCCAACAACATGGCATTCCGGGTTCCGTACATGATACATGCATGACGGATTCGGCAATCATGCAGTTCTGACTTGTGAGCATGTGGATTACTGACCTTTCATCCACCAAACAATGCGTATATACACTTAGAATTATTTACTCTGACTTCATAGATTTTTCTATCACCAGGTTCTAAAATCGGACATCTGGCACCAGAAAACACTCTTTGAGCGAATTCTCACCAATCCACATGTAATTTACATTGTTTACATAACCATGGCATTCCGTATTACGAGCATGTTTCATGCATCACGGATTCCTCAAACATGCATTTCTGAGTTGTGAACATGCGCATGACTGATGTTTCAACCACCAAACAAGTTACCTATGCACTATGAAATATTTATTTTGACTTCGTAGCTTCTTCCTATCACCAGTTTCAAGAATCACACTTTGATCCCAGAAAAACCCTCTTGGAGCGAATTCTTCCCTAGACATATGTAATTTGAATAGAATCCATCTACATGATATTCCGTGTTCCTTACATGCTACATACATGACGGCTTTGACAAACATGCATTCCTGAGTTGAGAGCATGTGGATTACTAATCTTTCATCCTCTATAAAAGGAATATTTTCATCTAGACACGTGAACACATTTTCACAAGCTTTCCCTAACACCAGGTTCGAATTCGTTCATTTTTCACAGAAAAATAGTTCTGGAGCGTTTTCCACCTAACAGATGTGTAATTTACATGTATTCCAACAACATGGCATTCCGGGTTCCGTACATGCTACATGTATGACGGATTTGGCAATCATGCGTTTCTGACTTGTGAGCATGTGGATTACAGACCTTTCACCCTCCGAACAAGGCGTATATAGACTTAGAAATATTTACTCTGACTTTATAGGTTTTTCCTATCACCAGGTTCTAAAATCGGACATTTGGCACCAGAAAACACTCTTTGAGCGAATTCTCACAAATACACATGTAATTTACATTGTTTACATAACCATGGCATTCCGTATTACGAGCATGTTTCATGCATCTCGGATTCCTCAAACATGCATTTCTGAATAGTGAACATGCGCATGACTGATGTTTCAACCACCAAAAAAGTTACCTATGCACTCTGAAATATTTATTTGACTTTGTAGCTTCTTCCTATCACCAGTTTCAAGAATCACACTTTGATCCCACAAAAACCCTCTTGGAGCGAATTCTTCCCTAGACATATGTAATTTGCATAGATTCCATCTACATGATATTCCGTGTTCCGTACATGCTACATACATGACGGCTTTGACAAACATGCATTCCTGAGTTGAGAGCATGTGGATTACTAATCTTTCATCCTCTATAAAAGTACTATTTTCATCTAGACACGTGTACACATTTTCACAAGCTTTCCCTAACACCAGGTTCGAATTCGTTCATTTTTCACAGAAAAATAGTTCTGGAGCGTTTTCCACCTAACAGATGTGTAATTTACATGTATTCCAACAACATGGCATTCCGGGTTCCGTACATGCTACATGCATGACGGATTCGGCAATCATGCAGTTCTGACTTGTGAGCATGTGGATTACAGACCTTTCATCCACCAAACAATGCGTATATACACATAGAATTATTTACTCTGACTTCATAGATTTTTCTATCACCAGCTTCTAAAATCGGACATCTGGCACCAGAAAACACTCTTTGAGCGAATTCTCACCAATACACATGTAATTTACATTGTTTACATAACCATGGCATTCCGTATTACGAGCATGTTTCATGCATCACGGATTCCTCAAACATGAATTTCTGAGTTGTGAACATGCGCATGACTGATGTTTCAACCACCAAACAAGTTACCTATGCACTATGGAATATTTATTTTGACTTCGTAGCTTCTTCCTATCACCAGTTTCAAGAATCACACTTTGATCCCAGAAAAACCCTCTTGGAGCGAATTCTTCACTAGACATATGTAATTTGAATTGAATCCATCTACATAATATTCCGTGTTCCTTACATGCTACATAAATGACGGCTTTGACAAACATGCATTCCTGAGTTGAGAGCATGTGGATTACTAATCTTTCATCCTCTATAAAAGGAATATTTTCATCTAGACACGTGTACACATTTTCACAAGCTTTCCCTAACACCAGGTTCGAATTCGTTCATTTTTCACAGAAAAATATTTCTGGAGCGTTTTCCACCTAACAGATATGTAATTTACATGTATTCCAACAACATGGCATTCCGGGTTCCGTACATGCTACATGTATGACGGATTTGGCAATCATGCGTTTCTGACTTGTGAGCATGTGGATTGCAGACCTTTCACCCTCCGAACATGGCGTATATAGACTTAGAAATATTTACTCTGACTTTATAGGTTTTTCCTATCACCAGGTTCTAAAATCGGACATTTGGCACCAGAAAACACTCTTTGAGCGAATTCTCACAAATACACATGTAATTTACATTGTTTACATAACCATGGCATTCCGTATTACAAGCATGTTTCATGCATCTCGGATTCCTCAAACATGCATTTCTGAATAGTGAACATGCGCATGACTTATGTTTCAACCACCCAACAAGTTACCTATGCACTCTGAAATATTTACTTTGACTTTGTAGCTTCTTCCTATCACCAGTTTCAAGAATCACACTTTGATCCCACAAAAACCCTCTTGGAGTGAATTCTTCCCTAGACATATATAATTTGCATTGATTCCATCTACATGATATTCCGTGTTCCTTACATGCTTCATACATGACGGCTTTGACAAACATGCATTCCTGAGTTGAGAGCATGTGGATTACTAATCTTTCATCCTCTATAAAAGTACTATTTTCATCTAGACACGTGTACACATTTTCACAAGCTTTCCCTAACACCAGGTTCGAATTCGTTCATTTTTCACAGAAAAATATTTCTGCAGCGTTTTCCACCTAACAGATGTGTAATTTACATGTATTCCAACAACATGGCATTCCGGGTTCCGTACATGCTACATGCATGACGGATTCGACAATCATGCATTTCTGACTTGTGAGCATGTGGATTACTGACCTTTCATCCACCAAACAATGCGTATATACACTTAGAATTATTTACTCTTACTTCGTAGATTTTTCTATCACCAGGTTCTAAAATCGGACATCTGGCAACAGAAAACACTCTTTGAGCGAATTCTCACCAATACACATGTAATTTACATTGTTTACATAACCATGGCATTCCGTATTACGAACATTTTTCATGCATCATGGATTCCTCAATCTTGAATATCTGAGTTGTGAACATGCGCATGACTGATGTTTCAACCACCAAACAAGTTACTTATGCACTCTGAAATATTTATTTTGACTTCGTAGCTTCTTCCTATCACCAGTTTCAAGAATCACACTTTGATCCCAGAAAAACCCTCTTGGAGCGAATTCTTCCCTAGACATATGTAATTTGAATAGATTCCATCTACATGATATTCCGTGTTCCGTACATGCTACATACATGACGGCTTTGACAAACATGCATTCCTAAGTTGAGAGCATGTTGATTACAAATCTTTCATCCTCTATTAAAGGAATAATTTCATCTAGACACGTGTACACATTTTCACAAGCTTTCCCTAACACCACGTTCGAATTCGAGCATTTTTCACAGAAAAATAGTTCTGGAGCGATTTGCACCTAATAGGTATGTAATTTACATGAATTCCATCAACATGGCTTTCCGGGTTCCGTATATGCTACATGTATGACGTATTTGACAAACATGCATTCCTGAGTTGATAGCATGTGGATTTCTAATCTTTCATTCTCTACAAAAGGAATATTTTCATCTAGACACGTGTAGAAATTTTCACAAGCTTTCCCAAACACCAGATTCAATTCGTGAATTTTTCACAGAAAAATAGTTCTGAAACGATTTCCACCTAACAGATATGTAATTTACATGTATTCCAACACCATGGCATTCCGGGTTCCGTACATTCTACATGTATGACGGATTTGACAATCATGCGTTTCTGACTTGTGAGCATGTGGATTAAAGATCTTTCACCCTCCGAACAAGGCGTATAAAAACGTAGAAATATTTACTCTGACTTCATAGGTTTTTCCTATCACCAGGTTCTAAAATCGGACATTTGGCACCAGAAAAATCTATTTGAGCGAATACTCACCAATATACATGTAATTTACATTGTTTACATAACCATGGCATTCCGTATTACGAGCATGTTTCATACATCACGGATTCCTCAAACATGCATTTCTGAGTTGTGAACATGCGCATGACTGATGTTTCAACCACCAAACAAGTTACCTATGCACTCTGAAATATTTACTTTGACTTTGTAGCTTCTTCCTGTCACCAGTTTCAAGAATCACACTTTGATCCCACAAAAACCCTCTTGGAGCGAATTCTTCCCTAGACATATGTAATTTGCATAGATTCCATCTACATGATATTCCGTGTTACGTACATGCTACATACATGACGGATTCGACAAATATACATTCCTGAGTTGAGGGCATCTGGATTACTAATCTTTCCTCCTCTATAAAAGTACTATTTTCATCTAGACACGTGTACACATTTTCACAAGCTTTCCCTAAAACCAGGTTCGAATTCGTGCATTTTTCACAAAAAAATATTTCTGGAGCGATTTCCACCTAATAGGTATGTAATTTACATGAATTCCATCAACATGGCATTCCGGGTTCCGTACATGCTACATGCATGACGGATTCGGCAATCATACAGTTCTGACTTGTGAGCATGTGGATTACTGACCTTTCATCCACCAAACAATGCGTATATACACTTAGAATTATTTACTCTGACTTCATAGATTTTTCTATCACCAGGTTCTAAAATCGGACATTTGGCACCAGAAAACACTCTTTGAGCGAATTCTCACCAATACACATGTAATTTACATTGTTTACATAACCATGGCATTCCGTATTACGAGCATGTTTCATGCATCACGGATTCCTCAAACATGCATTTCTGAGTTGTGAACATGCGCATGACTGATATTTCAACCACCAAACAAGTTACTTATGCACTCTGAAATATTTACTTTGACTTCGTAGCTTCTTCCTATCACCAGTTTAAAGAATCACACTTTGATCCCAGAAAAACCCTCTTGTTGCGAATTCTACCCTAGAGATATGTAATTTGAGTAGATTCCATCTACATGATATTCCGTGTTCCTTACATGCTACATACGTGACGGCTTTGACAAACATGCATTCCTGAGTTGAGAGCATGTGGATTAAAAATCTTTCATCCTCTATAAAAGGAATATTTTCATCTAGACCCGTGTACACATTTTCACATGCTTTCCCTAACACCAGATTCGAATTCGTGCATTTTTCACAGAAAAATAGTTCTGGAGCGATTTCCACCTAATAGGTATGTAATTTAAATGAATTCCATCAACATGGCTTTCCGGGTTCTGTACATGCTACATGTATGACGGATTTGACAAACATGCATTCCTGAGTTGAGAGCATGTGGATTACTAATATTTCATCCTCTATAAAAGGAATATTTTCATCTAGACACGTGTACAAATTTTCACAAGCTTTCCCTAACCCCAGGTTCATATTCGTGAATTTTTCACAGAAAAATAGTTCTGGAGCGATTTCCACCTAATACGTATGTAATTTACATGAATTCCATCAATATGGCATTCCGGGTTCCGTACATGCTACATGCATGACGGATTCGGCAATCATGCAGTTCTGACTTGTGAGCATGTGGATTACTGACCTTTCATCCACCAAACAATGCGTATATACACTTAGAATTATTTACTCTTATTTCGTAGATTTTTCTATCACCAGGTTCTAAAATCGGACATCTGGCAACAGAAAACACTCTTTGAGCGAATTCTCACCAATACACATGTAATTTACATTGTTTACATAACCATGGCATTCCGTATTACGAACATGTTTCATGCATCATGGATTCCTCAATCTTGAATATCTGAGTTGTGAACATGCGCATGACTGATGTTTCAACCACCAAACAAGTTACTTATGCACTCTGAAATATTTATTTTGACTTCGTAGCTTCTTCCTATCACCAGTTTCAAGAATCACACTTTGATCCCAGAAAAACCCTCTTGGAGCGAATTCTTCCCTAGACATATGTAATTTGAATAGATTCCATCTACATGATATTCCGTGTTTCGTACATGCTACATACATGACGGCTTTGACAAACATGCATTCCTAAGTTGAGAGCATGTTGATTACTAATCTTTCATCCTCTATTAAAGGAATATTTTCATCTAGACACGTGTACACATTTTCACAAGCTTTCCCTAACACCACGTTCGAATTCGAGCATTTTTCACAGAAAAATAGTTCTGGAGCGATTTACACCTAATAGGTATGTAATTTACATGAATTCCATCAACATGGCTTTCCGGGTTCCGTATATGCTACATGTATGACGTATTTGACAAACATGCATTCCTGAGTTGAGAGCATGTGGATTTCTAATCTTTCATTCTCTACAAAAGGGATATTTTCATCTAGACACGTGTAGAAATTTTCACAAGCTTTCCCAAACACCAGGTTCAATTCGTGAATTTTTCACAGAAAAATAGTTCTGAAACGATTTCCACCTAACAGATATGTAATTTACATGTATTCCAACAACATGGCATTCCGGGTTCCGTACATTCTACATGTATGACGGATTTGACAATCATGCGTTTCTGACTTGTGAGCATGTGGATTAAAGACCTTTCACCCTCCGAACAAGGCGTATAAAAACGTAGAAATATTTACTCTGACTTCATAGGTTTTTCCTATCACCAGGTTCTAAAATCGGACATTTGGCACCAGAAAAAACTCTTTGAGCGAATTCTCACCAATATACATGTAATTTACATTGTTTACATAACCATGGAATTCCGTATTACGAGCATGTTTCATACATCACGGATTCCTCAAACATGCATTTCTGAGTTGTGAACATGCGCATGACTGATGTTTCAACCACCAAACAAGTTACTTATGCACTCTGAAATATTTACTTTGACTTTGTAGCTTCTTCCTATCACCAGTTTCAAGAATCACACTTTGATCCCACAAAAACCCTCTTGGAGCGAATTCTTCCCTAGACATATGTAATTTGCATAGATTCCATCTACATGATATTCCGTGTTACGTACATGCTACATACATGACGGATTCGACAAATATACATTCCTGAGTTGAGGGCATCTGGATTACTAATCTTTCCTCCTCTATAAAAGTACTATTTTCATCTAGACACGTGTACACATTTTCACAAGCTTTCCCTAAAACCAGGTTCGAATTCGTGCATTTTTCACAAAAAAATATTTCTGGAGCGATTTCCACCTAATAGGTATGTAATTTACATGAATTCCATCAACATGGCATTCCGGGTTCCGTACATGCTACATGCATGACGGATTCGGCAATCATGCAGTTCTGACTTGTGAGCATGTGGATTACTGACCTTTCATCCACCAAACAATGCGTATATACACTTAGAATTATTTACTCTGACTTCATAGATTTTTCTATCACCAGGTTCTAAAATCGGACATCTGGCACCAGAAAACACTCTTTGAGCGAATTCTCACCAATACACATGTAATTTACATTGTTTACATAACCATGGCATTCCGTATTACGAGCATGTTTCATGCATCTCTGATTCCTCAAACATGCATTTCTGAATAGTGAACATGCGCATGACTGATGTTTCAACCACCCAACAAGTTACCTATGCACTCTGAAATATTTACTTTGACTTTGTAGCTTCTTCCTATCACCAGTTTCAAGAATCACACTTTGATCCCACAAAAACCCTCTTGGAGCGAATTCTTCCCTAGACATATGTAATTTGCATAGATTCCATCTACATGATATTCCGTGTTCGGTACATGCTACATACATGACGGTTTTGACAAACATTCATTCCTGAGTTGAGAGCATGTGGATTACTAATCTTTCCTCCTCTATAAAAGTACTATTTTCATCTAGACACGTGTACACATTTTCACAAGCTTTCCATAACACCAGGTTCGAATTCGTTCATTTTTCACAGAAAAATAGTTCTGGAGCGTTTTCCACCTAACAGATGTGTAATTTACATGTATTCCAACAACATGGCATTCCGGGTTCCGTACATGCTACATGTATGACGGATTTGGAAATCATGCGTTTCTGACTTGTGAGCATGTGGATTACTGACCTTTCACCCTCCGAACAAGGCGTATATAGACTTAGAAATATTTACTCTGACTTTATAGGTTTTTCCTATCACCAGGTTCTAAAATCTGACATTTGGCACCAGAAAACACTCTTTGAGCGAATTCTCACCAATACACATGTAATTTACATTGTTTACATAACCATGGCATTCCGTATTACGAGCATGTTTCATGCATCTCGGATTCTTCAAACATGCATTTCTGAATAGTGAACATGCGCATGACTGATGTTTCAACCACCAAAAAAGTTACATATGCACTCTGAAATATTTACTTTGACTTTGTAGCTTCTTCCTATCACCAGTTTCAAGAATCACACTTTGATCCCACAAAAACCCTCTTGGAGCGAATTCTTCCCTAGACATATGTAATTTGCATAGATTCCATCTACATGATATTCCGTGTTCCGTACATGCTACATACATGACGGCTTTGACAAACATGCATTCCTGAGTTGAGAGCATGTGGATTACTAATCTTTCATCCTCTATAAAAGTACTATTTTCATCTAGACACGTGTACACATTTTCACAAGCTTTCCCTAACACCAGGTTCGAATTCGTTCATTTTTCACAGAAAAATAGTTCTGGAGCGTTTTCCACCTAACAGATGTGTAATTTACATGTATTCCAACAACATGGCATTCCGGGTTCCGTACATGCTACATGCATGACGGATTCGGCAATCATGCAGTTCTGACTTGTGAGCATGTGGATTACAGACCTTTCATCCACCAAACAATGCGTATATACACTTAGAATTATTTACTGTGACTTCATAGATTTTTCTATCACCAGCTTCTAAAATCGGACATCTGGCTCCAGAAAACACTCTTTGAGCGAATTCTCACCAATACACATGTAATTTACATTGTTTACATAACCATGGCTTTCCGTATTACGAGCATGTTTCATGCATCACGGATTCCTCAAACATGCATTTCTGAGTTGTGAACATGCGCATGACTGATGTTTCAACCACCAAACAAGTTACCTATGCACTATGAAATATTTATTTTGACTTCGTAGCTTCTTCCTATCACCAGTTTCAAGAATCACACTTTGATCCCACAAAAACCCTCTTGGAGCGAATTCTTCCCTAGACATATGTAATTTGCATAGGTTCCATCTACATGATATTCCGTGTTCCGTACATGCTACATACATGACGGCTTTGACAAACATGCATTCCTGAGTTGAGAGCATGTGGATTACTAATCTTTCATCCTCTATAAAAGGAATATTTTCATCTAGACACGTGTACACATTTTCACAAGCTTTCCCTAACACCAGGTTCGAATTCGTTCATTTTTCACAGAAAAATATTTCTGGAGCGTTTTCCACCTAACGGATATGTAATTTACATGTATTCCAACAACATAGCATTCCGGGTTCCGTACATGCTACATGTATGACGGATTTGAAAATCATGCGTTTCTGACTTGTGAGCATGTGGATTACAGACCTTTCACCCTCCGAACAAGGCGTATATAGACTTAGAAATATTTACTCTGACTTTATAGGTTTTTCCTATCACCAGGTTCTAAAATCGGACATTTGGCACCAGAAAACACTCTTTGAGCGAATTCTCACAAATACACATGTAATTTACATTGTTTACATAACCATGGCATTCCGTATTACGAGCATGTTTCATGCATCTCGGATTCCTCAAACATGCATTTCTGAATAGTGAACATGCGCATGACTTATGTTTCAAACACCCAACAAGTTACCTATGCACTCTGAAATATTTATTTTGACTTTGTAGCTTCTTCCTATCACCAGTTTCAAGAATCACACTTTGATCCCACAAAAACCCTCTTGGAGCGAATTCTTCCCTAGACATATGTAATTTGCATTGATTCCATCTACATGATATTCCGTGTTCCTTACATGCTACATACATGACGGCTTTGACAAACATGCATTCCTGAGTTGAGAGCATGTGGATTACTAATCTTTCATCCTCTATAAAAGTACTATTTTCATCTAGACACGTGTACACATTTTCACAAGCTTTCCCTAACACCAGGTTCGAATTCGTTCATTTTTCACAGAAAAATAGTTCTGGAGCGATTTACACCTAATAGGTATGTAATTTACATGAATTCCATCAACATGGCTTTCCGGGTTCCGTATATGCTACATGTATGACGTATTTGACAAACATGCATTCCTGAGTTGAGAGCATGTGGATTTCTAATCTTTCATTCTCTACAAAAGGAATATTTTCATCTAGACACGTGTAGAAATTTTCACAAGCTTTCCCAAACACCAGGTTCAATTCGTGAATTTTTCACAGAAAAATAGTTCTGAAACGATTTCCACCTAACAGATATGTAATTTACATGTATTCCAACAACATGGCATTCCGGGTTCCGTACATTCTACATGTATGACGGATTTGACAATCATGCGTTTCTGACTTGTGAGCATGTGGATTAAAGACCTTTCACCCTCCGAACAAGGCGTATAAAAACGTAGAAATATTTACTCTGACTTCATAGGTTTTTCCTATAACCAGGTTCTAAAATCGGACATTTGGCACCAGAAAAAACTCTTTGAGCGAATTCTCACCAATATACATGTAATTTACATTGATTACATAACCATGGAATTCCGTATTACGAGCATGTTTCATACATCACGGATTCCTCAAACATGCATTTCTGAGTTGTGAACATGCGCATGACTGATGTTTCAATCACCAAACAAGTTACTTATGCACTCTGAAATATTTACTTTGACTTTGTAGCTTCTTCCTGTCACCAGTTTCAAGAATCACACTTTGATCCCACAAAAACCCTCTTGGAGCGAATTCTTCCCTAGACATATGTAATTTGCATAGATTCCATCTACATGATATTCCGTGTTACGTACATGCTACATACATGACGGATTCGACAAATATACATTCCTGAGTTGAGGGCATCTGGATTACTAATCTTTCCTCCTCTATAAAAGTACTATTTTCATCTAGACACGTGTACACATTTTCACAAGCTTTCCCTAACACCAGGTTCGAATTCGTTCATTTTTCACAGAAAAATAGTTCTGGAGCGTTTTCCACCTAACAGATGTGTAATTTACATGTATTCCAACAACATGGCATTCCGGGTTCCGTACATGCTACATGCATGACGGATTCGGCAATCATGCAGTTCTGACTTGTGAGCATGTGGATTACTGACCTTTCATCCACCAAACAATGCGTATATACACTTAGAATTATTTACTCTGACTTCATAGATTTTTCTATCACCAGGTTCTAAAATCGGACATTTGGCACCAGAAAACACTCTTTGAGTGAATTCTCACAAATACACATGTAATTTACATTGTTTACATAACCATGGCATTCCGTATTACGAGCATGTTTCATGCATCTCGGATTCCTCAAACATGCATTTCTGAATAGTGAACATGCGCATGACTTATGTTTCAACCACCCAACAAGTTACCTATGCACTCTGAAATATTTACTTTGACTTTGTAGCTTCTTCCTATCACCAGTTTCAAGAATCACACTTTGATCCCAGAAAAACCCTCTTGGAGCGAATTCTTCCCTAGACATATGTAATTTGCATTGATTCCATCTACATGATATTCCGTGTTCCTTACATGCTACATACATGACGGCTTTGACAAACGTGCATTCCTGAGTTGAGAACATGTGGATTACTAATCTTTCATCCTCTATAAAAGTACTATTTTCATCTAGACACGTGTACACATTTTCACAAGCTTTCCCTAACACCAGGTTCGAATTCGTTCATTTTTCACAGAAAAATAGTTCTGGAGCGTTTTCCACCTAACAGATGTGTAATTTACATGTATTCCAACAACATGGCATTCCGGGTTCCGTACATGCTACATGCATGACGGATTCGGCAATCATGCAGTTCTGACTTGTGAGCATGTGGATTACAGACCTTTCATCCACCAAACAATACGTATATACACTTAGAATTATTTACTCTGACTTCATAGATTTTTCTATCACCAGGTTCTAAAATCGGACATCTAGCACCAGAAAACACTCTTTGAGCGAATTCTCACCAATACACATGTAATTTACATTGTTTACATAACCATGGCATTCCGTATTACGAGCATGTTTCATGCATCACGGATTCCTCAAACATGCATTTCTGAGTTGTGAACATGCACATCACTGATGTTTCAACCACCAAACAAGTTACCTATGCACTATGAAATATTTATTTTGACTTCGTAGCTTCTTCCTATCACCAGTTTCAAGAATCACACTTTGATCCCAGAAA
This sequence comes from Vicugna pacos, assembly GCF_048564905.1. Lineage (NCBI taxonomy): Eukaryota > Metazoa > Chordata > Mammalia > Artiodactyla > Camelidae > Vicugna > Vicugna pacos. Next base: position 20,186,565 of record NW_027328741.1, on the reverse strand, counting down.
AACCCTCTTGGAGCGAATTCTTCCCTAGACATATGTAATTTGAATAGAATCCATCTACATGATATTCCGTGTTCCTTACATGCTACATACATGACGGCTTTGACAAACATGCATTCCTGAGTTGAGAGCATGTGGATTACTAATCTTTCATCCTCTATAAAAGGAATATTTTCATCTAGACACGTGTACACATTTTCACAAGCTTTCCCTAACACCAGGTACGAATTCGTTCATTTTTCACAGAAAAATAGTTCTGGAGCGTTTTCCACCTAACAGATATGTAATTTACATGTATTCCAACAACATGGCATTCCGGGTTCCGTACATGCTACATGTATGACGGTTTTGGCAATCATGCGTTTCTGACTTGTGAGCATGTGGATTACAGAACTTTCACCCTCCGAACAAGGCGTATATAGACTTAGAAATATTTACTCTGACTTTATAGGTTTTTCCTATCACCAGGTTCTAAAATCGGACATTTGGCACCAGAAAACACTCTTTGAGCGAATTCTCACAAATACACATGTAATTTACATTGTTTACATAACCATGGCATTCCGTATTACGAGCATGTTTCATGCATCTCGGATTCCTCAAACATGCATTTCTGAGTTGTGAACATGCGCATGACTGATGTTTCAACCACCAAAAAAGTTACCTATGCACTCTGAAATATTTACTTTGACTTTGTAGCTTCTTCCTATCACCAGTTTCAAGAATCACATTTTGATCCCACAAAAACCCTCTTGGAGCGAATTCTTCCCTAGACATATGTAATTTGCATAGATTCCATCTACATGATATTCCGTGTTCCTTACATGCTACATACATGACGGCTTTGACAAACATGCATTCCTGAGTTGAGAGCATGTGGATTACTAATCTTTCATCCTCTATAAAAGTACTATTTTCATCTAGACACGTGTACACATTTTCACAAGCTTTCCCTAACACCAGGTTCGAATTCGTTCATTTTTCACATAAAAATAGTTCTGCAGCGTTTTCCACCTAACAGATGTGTAATTTACATGTATTCCAACAACATGGCATTCCGGGTTCCGTACATGCTACATGCATGAATGATTCGGCAATCATGCAGTTCTGACTTGTGAGCATGTGGATTACTGACCTTTCATCCACCAAACAATACGTATATACACTTAGAATTATTTACTCTGACTTCATAGATTTTTCTATCACCAGGTTCTAAAATCGGAAATCTAGCACCAGAAAACACTCTTTGAGCGAATTCTCACCAATACACATGTAATTTACATTGTTAACATAACCATGGCATTCCGTATTACGAGCATGTTTCATGCATCACGGATTCCTCAAACATGCATTTCTGAGTTGTGAACATGCGCATGACTGATGTTTCAAACACCAAACAAGTTACCTATGCACTATGAAATATTTATTTTGACTTCGTAGCTTCTTCCTATCACCAGTTTCAAGAATCACACTTTGATCCCAGAAAAACCCTCTTGGAGCGAATTCTTCCCTAGACATATGTAATTTGAATAGAATCCATCTACATGATATTCCGTGTTCCTTACATGCTACATACATGACGGGTTTGACAAACATGCATTCCTGAGTTGAGAGCATGTGGATTACTAATCTTTCATCCTCTATAAAAGGAATATTTTCATCTAGACACGTGTACACATTTTCACAAGCTTTCCCTAACACCAGGTTCGAATTCGTTCATTTTTCACAGAAAAATAGTTCTGGAGCGTTTTCCACCTAACAGATATGTAATTTACATGTATTCCAACAACATGGCATTCCGGGTTCCGTACATGCTACATGTATGACGGATTTGGCAATCATGCGTTTCTGACTTGTGAGCATGTGGATTACAGAACTTTCACCCTCCGAACAAGGCGTATATAGACTTAGAAATATTTACTCTGACTTTATAGGTTTTTCCTATCACCAGGTTCTAAAATCGGACATTTGGCACCAGAAAACACTCTTTGAGCGAATTCTCACCAATAGACATGTAATTTACATTGTTTACATAACCATGGCATTCCGTATTACGAGCATGTTTCATGCATCTCGGATTCCTCAAACATGCATTTCTGAATAGTGAACATGCGCATGACTTATGTTTCAACCACCCAACAAGTTACCTATGCACTCTGAAATATTTACTTTGACTTTGTAGCTTCTTCCTATCACCAGTTTCAAGAATCACACTTTGATCCCAGAAAAACCCTCTTGGAGCGAATTCTTCCCTAGACATATGTAATTTGCATTGATTCCATCTACATGATATTCCGTGTTCCTTACATGCTACATACATGACGGCTTTGACAAACGTGCATTCCTGAGTTGAGAACATGTGGATTACTAATCTTTCATTCTCTATAAAAGTACTATTTTCATCTAGACACGTGTACACATTTTCACAAGCTTTCCCTAACACCAGGTTCGAATTCGTTCATTTTTCACAGAAAAATAGTTCTGGAGCGTTTTCCACCTAACAGATATGTAATTTACATGTATTCCAACAACATGGCATTCCGGGTTCCGTACATGCTACATGTATGACAGATTTGGAAATCATGCGTTTCTGACTTGTGAGCATGTGGATTACAGACCTTTCACCCTCCGAACAAGGCGTATATATACTTAGAAATATTTACTCTGACTTTATAGGTTTTTCCTATCACCAGGTTCTAAAATCGGACATTTGGCACCAGAAAACACTCTTTGAGCGAATTCTCACAAATACACATGTAATTTACATTGTTTACATAACCATGGCATTCCGTATTACGAGCATGTTTCATGCATCTCGGATTCCTCAAACATGCATTTCTGAATAGTGAACATGCGCATGACTGATGTTTCAACCACCAAAAAAGTTACCTATGCACTCTGAAATATTTACTTTGACTTTGTAGCTTCTTCCTATCACCAGTTTCAAGAATCACACTTTGATCCCACAAAAACCCTCTTGGAGCGAATTCTTCCCTAGACATATGTAATTTGCATAGATTCCATCTACATGATATTCCGTGTTCCGTACATGCTACATACATGACGGCTTTGACAAACATGCATTCCTGAGTTGAGAGCATGTGGATTATTAATCTTTCATCCTCTATAAAAGTACTATTTTCATCTAGACACGTGTACACATTTTCACAAGCTTTCCCTAACACCAGGTTCGAATTCGTTCATTTTTCACAGAAAAATAGTTCTGGAGCGTTTTCCACCTAACAGATGTGTAATTTACATGTATTCCAACAACATGGCATTCCGGGTTCCGTACATGCTACATGCATGATGGATTCGGCAATCATGCAGTTCTGACTTGTGAGCATGTGGATTACAGACCTTTCATCCACCAAACAATGCGTATATACACTTAGAATTATTTACTGTGACTTCATAGATTTTTCTATCACCAGCTTCTAAAATCGGACATCTGGCACCAGAAAACACTCTTTGAGCGAATTCTCACCAATACACATGTAATTTACATTGTTTACATAACCATGGCATTCCGTATTACGAGCATGTTTCATGCATCACGGATTCCTCAAACATGCATTTCTGAGTTGTGAACATGCACATGACTGATGTTTCAACCACCAAACAAGTTACCTATGCACTATGAAATATTTATTTTGACTTCGTAGCTTCTTCCTATCACCAGTTTCAAGAATCACACTTTGATCCCACAAAAACCCTCTTGGAGCGAATTCTTCCCTAGACATATGTAATTTGAATAGAATCCATCTACATGATATTCCGTGTTCCTTACATGCTACATACATGACGGCTTTGACAAACATGCATTCCTGAGTTGAGAGCATGTGGATTACTAATCTTTCATCCTCTATAAAAGTACTATTTTCATCTAGACACGTGTACACATTTTCACAAGCTTTCCCTAACACCAGGTTCGAATTCGTTCATTTTTCACAGAAAAATATTTCTGGAGCGTTTTCTACCTAACAGATATGTAATTTACATGTATTCCAACAACATGGCATTCCGGGTTCCGTACATGCTACATGTATGACGGATTTGGAAATCATGCGTTTCTGACTTGTGAGCATGTGGATTACAGACCTTTCACCCTCCGAACAAGGCGTATATAGACTTAGAAATATTTACTCTGACTTTATAGGTTTTTCCTATCACCAGGTTCTAAAATCGGACATTTGGCACCAGAAAACACTCTTTGAGCGAATTCTCACAAATACACATGTAATTTACATTGTTTAAATAACCATGGCATTCCGTATTACGAGCATGTTTCATGCATCTCGGATTCCTCAAACATGCATTTCTGAATAGTGAACATGCGCATGACTTATGTTTCAACCACCCAACAAGTTACCTATGCACTCTGAAATATTTACTTTGACTTTGTAGCTTCTTCCTATCACCAGTTTCAAGAATCACACTTTGATCCCAGAAAAACCCTCTTGGAGCGAATTCTTCCCTAGACATATGTAATTTGCATTGATTCCATCTACATGATATTCCGTGTTCCTTACATGCTACATACATGACGGCTTTGACAAACGTGCATTCCTGAGTTGAGAACATGTGGATTACTAATCTTTCATCCTCTATAAAAGTACTATTTTCATCTAGACACGTGTACACATTTTCACAAGCTTTCCCTAACACCAGGTTCGAATTCGTTCATTTTTCACAGAAAAATAGTTCTGGAGCGTTTTCCACCTAACAGATATGTAATTTACATGTATTCCAACAACATGGCATTCCGGGTTCCGTACATGCTACATGTATGACAGATTTGGAAATCATGCGTTTCTTACTTGTGAGCATGTGGATTACAGACCTTTCACCCTCCGAACAAGGCGTATATAGACTTAGAAATATTTACTCTGACTTTATAGGTTTTTCCTATCACCAGGTTCTAAAATCGGACATTTGGCACCAGAAAACACTCTTTGAGCGAATTCTCAAAAATACACATGTAATTTACATTGTTTACATAACCATGGCATTCCGTATTACGAGCATGTTTCATGCATCTCGGATTTCTCAAACATGCATTTCTGAATAGTGAACATGCGCATGAGTGATGTTTCAACCACCAAAAAAGTTACCTATGCACTCTGAAATATTTACTTTGACTTTGTAGCTTCTTCCTATCACCAGTTTCAAGAATCACACTTTGATCCCACAAAAACCCTCTTGGAGCGAATTCTTCCCTAGACATATGTAATTTGCATAGATTCCATCTACATGATATTCCGTGTTCCGTACATGCTACATACATGACGGCTTTGACAAACATGCATTCCTGAGTTGAGAGCATGTGGATTACTAATCTTTCATCCTCTATAAAAGTACTATTTTCATCTAGACACGTGTACACATTTTCACAAGCTTTCCCTAACACCAGGTTCGAATTCGTTCATTTTTCACAGAAAAATAGTTCTGGAGCGTTTTCCACCTAACAGATGTGTAATTTACATGTATTCCAACAACATGGCATTCCGGGTTCCGTACATTCTACATGTATGACGGATTTGACAATCATGCGTTTCTGACTTGTGAGCATGTGGATTAAAGATCTTTCACCCTCCGAACAAGGCGTATAAAAACGTAGAAATATTTACTCTGACTTCATAGGTTTTTCCTATCACCAGGTTCTAAAATCGGACATTTGGCACCAGAAAAATCTATTTGAGCGAATACTCACCAATATACATGTAATTTACATTGTTTACATAACCATGGCATTCCGTATTACGAGCATGTTTCATACATCACGGATTCCTCAAACATGCATTTCTGAGTTGTGAACATGCGCATGACTGATGTTTCAACCACCAAACAAGTTACCTATGCACTCTGAAATATTTACTTTGACTTTGTAGCTTCTTCCTGTCACCAGTTTCAAGAATCACACTTTGATCCCACAAAAACCCTCTTGGAGCGAATTCTTCCCTAGACATATGTAATTTGCATAGATTCCATCTACATGATATTCCGTGTTCCGTACATGCTACATACATGACGGATTCGACAAATATACATTCCTGAGTTGAGGGCATCTGGATTACTAATCTTTCCTCCTCTATAAAAGTACTATTTTCATCTAGACACGTGTACACATTTTCACAAGCTTTCCCTAACACCAGGTTCGAATTCGTTCATTTTTCACAGAAAAATAGTTCTGGAGCGTTTTCCACCTAACAGATATGTAATTTACATGTATTCCAACAACATGGCATTCCGGGTTCCGTACATGATACATGCATGACGGATTCGGCAATCATGCAGTTCTGACTTGTGAGCATGTGGATTACTGACCTTTCATCCACCAAACAATGCGTATATACACTTAGAATTATTTACTCTGACTTCATAGATTTTTCTATCACCAGGTTCTAAAATCGGACATCTGGCACCAGAAAACACTCTTTGAGCGAATTCTCACCAATCCACATGTAATTTACATTGTTTACATAACCATGGCATTCCGTATTACGAGCATGTTTCATGCATCACGGATTCCTCAAACATGCATTTCTGAGTTGTGAACATGCGCATGACTGATGTTTCAACCACCAAACAAGTTACCTATGCACTATGAAATATTTATTTTGACTTCGTAGCTTCTTCCTATCACCAGTTTCAAGAATCACACTTTGATCCCAGAAAAACCCTCTTGGAGCGAATTCTTCCCTAGACATATGTAATTTGAATAGAATCCATCTACATGATATTCCGTGTTCCTTACATGCTACATACATGACGGCTTTGACAAACATGCATTCCTGAGTTGAGAGCATGTGGATTACTAATCTTTCATCCTCTATAAAAGGAATATTTTCATCTAGACACGTGAACACATTTTCACAAGCTTTCCCTAACACCAGGTTCGAATTCGTTCATTTTTCACAGAAAAATAGTTCTGGAGCGTTTTCCACCTAACAGATGTGTAATTTACATGTATTCCAACAACATGGCATTCCGGGTTCCGTACATGCTACATGTATGACGGATTTGGCAATCATGCGTTTCTGACTTGTGAGCATGTGGATTACAGACCTTTCACCCTCCGAACAAGGCGTATATAGACTTAGAAATATTTACTCTGACTTTATAGGTTTTTCCTATCACCAGGTTCTAAAATCGGACATTTGGCACCAGAAAACACTCTTTGAGCGAATTCTCACAAATACACATGTAATTTACATTGTTTACATAACCATGGCATTCCGTATTACGAGCATGTTTCATGCATCTCGGATTCCTCAAACATGCATTTCTGAATAGTGAACATGCGCATGACTGATGTTTCAACCACCAAAAAAGTTACCTATGCACTCTGAAATATTTATTTGACTTTGTAGCTTCTTCCTATCACCAGTTTCAAGAATCACACTTTGATCCCACAAAAACCCTCTTGGAGCGAATTCTTCCCTAGACATATGTAATTTGCATAGATTCCATCTACATGATATTCCGTGTTCCGTACATGCTACATACATGACGGCTTTGACAAACATGCATTCCTGAGTTGAGAGCATGTGGATTACTAATCTTTCATCCTCTATAAAAGTACTATTTTCATCTAGACACGTGTACACATTTTCACAAGCTTTCCCTAACACCAGGTTCGAATTCGTTCATTTTTCACAGAAAAATAGTTCTGGAGCGTTTTCCACCTAACAGATGTGTAATTTACATGTATTCCAACAACATGGCATTCCGGGTTCCGTACATGCTACATGCATGACGGATTCGGCAATCATGCAGTTCTGACTTGTGAGCATGTGGATTACAGACCTTTCATCCACCAAACAATGCGTATATACACATAGAATTATTTACTCTGACTTCATAGATTTTTCTATCACCAGCTTCTAAAATCGGACATCTGGCACCAGAAAACACTCTTTGAGCGAATTCTCACCAATACACATGTAATTTACATTGTTTACATAACCATGGCATTCCGTATTACGAGCATGTTTCATGCATCACGGATTCCTCAAACATGAATTTCTGAGTTGTGAACATGCGCATGACTGATGTTTCAACCACCAAACAAGTTACCTATGCACTATGGAATATTTATTTTGACTTCGTAGCTTCTTCCTATCACCAGTTTCAAGAATCACACTTTGATCCCAGAAAAACCCTCTTGGAGCGAATTCTTCACTAGACATATGTAATTTGAATAGAATCCATCTACATAATATTCCGTGTTCCTTACATGCTACATAAATGACGGCTTTGACAAACATGCATTCCTGAGTTGAGAGCATGTGGATTACTAATCTTTCATCCTCTATAAAAGGAATATTTTCATCTAGACACGTGTACACATTTTCACAAGCTTTCCCTAACACCAGGTTCGAATTCGTTCATTTTTCACAGAAAAATATTTCTGGAGCGTTTTCCACCTAACAGATATGTAATTTACATGTATTCCAACAACATGGCATTCCGGGTTCCGTACATGCTACATGTATGACGGATTTGGCAATCATGCGTTTCTGACTTGTGAGCATGTGGATTGCAGACCTTTCACCCTCCGAACATGGCGTATATAGACTTAGAAATATTTACTCTGACTTTATAGGTTTTTCCTATCACCAGGTTCTAAAATCGGACATTTGGCACCAGAAAACACTCTTTGAGCGAATTCTCACAAATACACATGTAATTTACATTGTTTACATAACCATGGCATTCCGTATTACAAGCATGTTTCATGCATCTCGGATTCCTCAAACATGCATTTCTGAATAGTGAACATGCGCATGACTTATGTTTCAACCACCCAACAAGTTACCTATGCACTCTGAAATATTTACTTTGACTTTGTAGCTTCTTCCTATCACCAGTTTCAAGAATCACACTTTGATCCCACAAAAACCCTCTTGGAGTGAATTCTTCCCTAGACATATATAATTTGCATTGATTCCATCTACATGATATTCCGTGTTCCTTACATGCTTCATACATGACGGCTTTGACAAACATGCATTCCTGAGTTGAGAGCATGTGGATTACTAATCTTTCATCCTCTATAAAAGTACTATTTTCATCTAGACACGTGTACACATTTTCACAAGCTTTCCCTAACACCAGGTTCGAATTCGTTCATTTTTCACAGAAAAATATTTCTGCAGCGTTTTCCACCTAACAGATGTGTAATTTACATGTATTCCAACAACATGGCATTCCGGGTTCCGTACATGCTACATGCATGACGGATTCGACAATCATGCATTTCTGACTTGTGAGCATGTGGATTACTGACCTTTCATCCACCAAACAATGCGTATATACACTTAGAATTATTTACTCTTACTTCGTAGATTTTTCTATCACCAGGTTCTAAAATCGGACATCTGGCAACAGAAAACACTCTTTGAGCGAATTCTCACCAATACACATGTAATTTACATTGTTTACATAACCATGGCATTCCGTATTACGAACATTTTTCATGCATCATGGATTCCTCAATCTTGAATATCTGAGTTGTGAACATGCGCATGACTGATGTTTCAACCACCAAACAAGTTACTTATGCACTCTGAAATATTTATTTTGACTTCGTAGCTTCTTCCTATCACCAGTTTCAAGAATCACACTTTGATCCCAGAAAAACCCTCTTGGAGCGAATTCTTCCCTAGACATATGTAATTTGAATAGATTCCATCTACATGATATTCCGTGTTCCGTACATGCTACATACATGACGGCTTTGACAAACATGCATTCCTAAGTTGAGAGCATGTTGATTACAAATCTTTCATCCTCTATTAAAGGAATAATTTCATCTAGACACGTGTACACATTTTCACAAGCTTTCCCTAACACCACGTTCGAATTCGAGCATTTTTCACAGAAAAATAGTTCTGGAGCGATTTGCACCTAATAGGTATGTAATTTACATGAATTCCATCAACATGGCTTTCCGGGTTCCGTATATGCTACATGTATGACGTATTTGACAAACATGCATTCCTGAGTTGATAGCATGTGGATTTCTAATCTTTCATTCTCTACAAAAGGAATATTTTCATCTAGACACGTGTAGAAATTTTCACAAGCTTTCCCAAACACCAGATTCAATTCGTGAATTTTTCACAGAAAAATAGTTCTGAAACGATTTCCACCTAACAGATATGTAATTTACATGTATTCCAACACCATGGCATTCCGGGTTCCGTACATTCTACATGTATGACGGATTTGACAATCATGCGTTTCTGACTTGTGAGCATGTGGATTAAAGATCTTTCACCCTCCGAACAAGGCGTATAAAAACGTAGAAATATTTACTCTGACTTCATAGGTTTTTCCTATCACCAGGTTCTAAAATCGGACATTTGGCACCAGAAAAATCTATTTGAGCGAATACTCACCAATATACATGTAATTTACATTGTTTACATAACCATGGCATTCCGTATTACGAGCATGTTTCATACATCACGGATTCCTCAAACATGCATTTCTGAGTTGTGAACATGCGCATGACTGATGTTTCAACCACCAAACAAGTTACCTATGCACTCTGAAATATTTACTTTGACTTTGTAGCTTCTTCCTGTCACCAGTTTCAAGAATCACACTTTGATCCCACAAAAACCCTCTTGGAGCGAATTCTTCCCTAGACATATGTAATTTGCATAGATTCCATCTACATGATATTCCGTGTTACGTACATGCTACATACATGACGGATTCGACAAATATACATTCCTGAGTTGAGGGCATCTGGATTACTAATCTTTCCTCCTCTATAAAAGTACTATTTTCATCTAGACACGTGTACACATTTTCACAAGCTTTCCCTAAAACCAGGTTCGAATTCGTGCATTTTTCACAAAAAAATATTTCTGGAGCGATTTCCACCTAATAGGTATGTAATTTACATGAATTCCATCAACATGGCATTCCGGGTTCCGTACATGCTACATGCATGACGGATTCGGCAATCATACAGTTCTGACTTGTGAGCATGTGGATTACTGACCTTTCATCCACCAAACAATGCGTATATACACTTAGAATTATTTACTCTGACTTCATAGATTTTTCTATCACCAGGTTCTAAAATCGGACATTTGGCACCAGAAAACACTCTTTGAGCGAATTCTCACCAATACACATGTAATTTACATTGTTTACATAACCATGGCATTCCGTATTACGAGCATGTTTCATGCATCACGGATTCCTCAAACATGCATTTCTGAGTTGTGAACATGCGCATGACTGATATTTCAACCACCAAACAAGTTACTTATGCACTCTGAAATATTTACTTTGACTTCGTAGCTTCTTCCTATCACCAGTTTAAAGAATCACACTTTGATCCCAGAAAAACCCTCTTGTTGCGAATTCTACCCTAGAGATATGTAATTTGAGTAGATTCCATCTACATGATATTCCGTGTTCCTTACATGCTACATACGTGACGGCTTTGACAAACATGCATTCCTGAGTTGAGAGCATGTGGATTAAAAATCTTTCATCCTCTATAAAAGGAATATTTTCATCTAGACCCGTGTACACATTTTCACATGCTTTCCCTAACACCAGATTCGAATTCGTGCATTTTTCACAGAAAAATAGTTCTGGAGCGATTTCCACCTAATAGGTATGTAATTTAAATGAATTCCATCAACATGGCTTTCCGGGTTCTGTACATGCTACATGTATGACGGATTTGACAAACATGCATTCCTGAGTTGAGAGCATGTGGATTACTAATATTTCATCCTCTATAAAAGGAATATTTTCATCTAGACACGTGTACAAATTTTCACAAGCTTTCCCTAACCCCAGGTTCATATTCGTGAATTTTTCACAGAAAAATAGTTCTGGAGCGATTTCCACCTAATACGTATGTAATTTACATGAATTCCATCAATATGGCATTCCGGGTTCCGTACATGCTACATGCATGACGGATTCGGCAATCATGCAGTTCTGACTTGTGAGCATGTGGATTACTGACCTTTCATCCACCAAACAATGCGTATATACACTTAGAATTATTTACTCTTATTTCGTAGATTTTTCTATCACCAGGTTCTAAAATCGGACATCTGGCAACAGAAAACACTCTTTGAGCGAATTCTCACCAATACACATGTAATTTACATTGTTTACATAACCATGGCATTCCGTATTACGAACATGTTTCATGCATCATGGATTCCTCAATCTTGAATATCTGAGTTGTGAACATGCGCATGACTGATGTTTCAACCACCAAACAAGTTACTTATGCACTCTGAAATATTTATTTTGACTTCGTAGCTTCTTCCTATCACCAGTTTCAAGAATCACACTTTGATCCCAGAAAAACCCTCTTGGAGCGAATTCTTCCCTAGACATATGTAATTTGAATAGATTCCATCTACATGATATTCCGTGTTTCGTACATGCTACATACATGACGGCTTTGACAAACATGCATTCCTAAGTTGAGAGCATGTTGATTACTAATCTTTCATCCTCTATTAAAGGAATATTTTCATCTAGACACGTGTACACATTTTCACAAGCTTTCCCTAACACCACGTTCGAATTCGAGCATTTTTCACAGAAAAATAGTTCTGGAGCGATTTACACCTAATAGGTATGTAATTTACATGAATTCCATCAACATGGCTTTCCGGGTTCCGTATATGCTACATGTATGACGTATTTGACAAACATGCATTCCTGAGTTGAGAGCATGTGGATTTCTAATCTTTCATTCTCTACAAAAGGGATATTTTCATCTAGACACGTGTAGAAATTTTCACAAGCTTTCCCAAACACCAGGTTCAATTCGTGAATTTTTCACAGAAAAATAGTTCTGAAACGATTTCCACCTAACAGATATGTAATTTACATGTATTCCAACAACATGGCATTCCGGGTTCCGTACATTCTACATGTATGACGGATTTGACAATCATGCGTTTCTGACTTGTGAGCATGTGGATTAAAGACCTTTCACCCTCCGAACAAGGCGTATAAAAACGTAGAAATATTTACTCTGACTTCATAGGTTTTTCCTATCACCAGGTTCTAAAATCGGACATTTGGCACCAGAAAAAACTCTTTGAGCGAATTCTCACCAATATACATGTAATTTACATTGTTTACATAACCATGGAATTCCGTATTACGAGCATGTTTCATACATCACGGATTCCTCAAACATGCATTTCTGAGTTGTGAACATGCGCATGACTGATGTTTCAACCACCAAACAAGTTACTTATGCACTCTGAAATATTTACTTTGACTTTGTAGCTTCTTCCTATCACCAGTTTCAAGAATCACACTTTGATCCCACAAAAACCCTCTTGGAGCGAATTCTTCCCTAGACATATGTAATTTGCATAGATTCCATCTACATGATATTCCGTGTTACGTACATGCTACATACATGACGGATTCGACAAATATACATTCCTGAGTTGAGGGCATCTGGATTACTAATCTTTCCTCCTCTATAAAAGTACTATTTTCATCTAGACACGTGTACACATTTTCACAAGCTTTCCCTAAAACCAGGTTCGAATTCGTGCATTTTTCACAAAAAAATATTTCTGGAGCGATTTCCACCTAATAGGTATGTAATTTACATGAATTCCATCAACATGGCATTCCGGGTTCCGTACATGCTACATGCATGACGGATTCGGCAATCATGCAGTTCTGACTTGTGAGCATGTGGATTACTGACCTTTCATCCACCAAACAATGCGTATATACACTTAGAATTATTTACTCTGACTTCATAGATTTTTCTATCACCAGGTTCTAAAATCGGACATCTGGCACCAGAAAACACTCTTTGAGCGAATTCTCACCAATACACATGTAATTTACATTGTTTACATAACCATGGCATTCCGTATTACGAGCATGTTTCATGCATCTCTGATTCCTCAAACATGCATTTCTGAATAGTGAACATGCGCATGACTGATGTTTCAACCACCCAACAAGTTACCTATGCACTCTGAAATATTTACTTTGACTTTGTAGCTTCTTCCTATCACCAGTTTCAAGAATCACACTTTGATCCCACAAAAACCCTCTTGGAGCGAATTCTTCCCTAGACATATGTAATTTGCATAGATTCCATCTACATGATATTCCGTGTTCGGTACATGCTACATACATGACGGTTTTGACAAACATTCATTCCTGAGTTGAGAGCATGTGGATTACTAATCTTTCCTCCTCTATAAAAGTACTATTTTCATCTAGACACGTGTACACATTTTCACAAGCTTTCCATAACACCAGGTTCGAATTCGTTCATTTTTCACAGAAAAATAGTTCTGGAGCGTTTTCCACCTAACAGATGTGTAATTTACATGTATTCCAACAACATGGCATTCCGGGTTCCGTACATGCTACATGTATGACGGATTTGGAAATCATGCGTTTCTGACTTGTGAGCATGTGGATTACTGACCTTTCACCCTCCGAACAAGGCGTATATAGACTTAGAAATATTTACTCTGACTTTATAGGTTTTTCCTATCACCAGGTTCTAAAATCTGACATTTGGCACCAGAAAACACTCTTTGAGCGAATTCTCACCAATACACATGTAATTTACATTGTTTACATAACCATGGCATTCCGTATTACGAGCATGTTTCATGCATCTCGGATTCTTCAAACATGCATTTCTGAATAGTGAACATGCGCATGACTGATGTTTCAACCACCAAAAAAGTTACATATGCACTCTGAAATATTTACTTTGACTTTGTAGCTTCTTCCTATCACCAGTTTCAAGAATCACACTTTGATCCCACAAAAACCCTCTTGGAGCGAATTCTTCCCTAGACATATGTAATTTGCATAGATTCCATCTACATGATATTCCGTGTTCCGTACATGCTACATACATGACGGCTTTGACAAACATGCATTCCTGAGTTGAGAGCATGTGGATTACTAATCTTTCATCCTCTATAAAAGTACTATTTTCATCTAGACACGTGTACACATTTTCACAAGCTTTCCCTAACACCAGGTTCGAATTCGTTCATTTTTCACAGAAAAATAGTTCTGGAGCGTTTTCCACCTAACAGATGTGTAATTTACATGTATTCCAACAACATGGCATTCCGGGTTCCGTACATGCTACATGCATGACGGATTCGGCAATCATGCAGTTCTGACTTGTGAGCATGTGGATTACAGACCTTTCATCCACCAAACAATGCGTATATACACTTAGAATTATTTACTGTGACTTCATAGATTTTTCTATCACCAGCTTCTAAAATCGGACATCTGGCTCCAGAAAACACTCTTTGAGCGAATTCTCACCAATACACATGTAATTTACATTGTTTACATAACCATGGCTTTCCGTATTACGAGCATGTTTCATGCATCACGGATTCCTCAAACATGCATTTCTGAGTTGTGAACATGCGCATGACTGATGTTTCAACCACCAAACAAGTTACCTATGCACTATGAAATATTTATTTTGACTTCGTAGCTTCTTCCTATCACCAGTTTCAAGAATCACACTTTGATCCCACAAAAACCCTCTTGGAGCGAATTCTTCCCTAGACATATGTAATTTGCATAGGTTCCATCTACATGATATTCCGTGTTCCGTACATGCTACATACATGACGGCTTTGACAAACATGCATTCCTGAGTTGAGAGCATGTGGATTACTAATCTTTCATCCTCTATAAAAGGAATATTTTCATCTAGACACGTGTACACATTTTCACAAGCTTTCCCTAACACCAGGTTCGAATTCGTTCATTTTTCACAGAAAAATATTTCTGGAGCGTTTTCCACCTAACGGATATGTAATTTACATGTATTCCAACAACATAGCATTCCGGGTTCCGTACATGCTACATGTATGACGGATTTGAAAATCATGCGTTTCTGACTTGTGAGCATGTGGATTACAGACCTTTCACCCTCCGAACAAGGCGTATATAGACTTAGAAATATTTACTCTGACTTTATAGGTTTTTCCTATCACCAGGTTCTAAAATCGGACATTTGGCACCAGAAAACACTCTTTGAGCGAATTCTCACAAATACACATGTAATTTACATTGTTTACATAACCATGGCATTCCGTATTACGAGCATGTTTCATGCATCTCGGATTCCTCAAACATGCATTTCTGAATAGTGAACATGCGCATGACTTATGTTTCAAACACCCAACAAGTTACCTATGCACTCTGAAATATTTATTTTGACTTTGTAGCTTCTTCCTATCACCAGTTTCAAGAATCACACTTTGATCCCACAAAAACCCTCTTGGAGCGAATTCTTCCCTAGACATATGTAATTTGCATTGATTCCATCTACATGATATTCCGTGTTCCTTACATGCTACATACATGACGGCTTTGACAAACATGCATTCCTGAGTTGAGAGCATGTGGATTACTAATCTTTCATCCTCTATAAAAGTACTATTTTCATCTAGACACGTGTACACATTTTCACAAGCTTTCCCTAACACCAGGTTCGAATTCGTTCATTTTTCACAGAAAAATAGTTCTGGAGCGATTTACACCTAATAGGTATGTAATTTACATGAATTCCATCAACATGGCTTTCCGGGTTCCGTATATGCTACATGTATGACGTATTTGACAAACATGCATTCCTGAGTTGAGAGCATGTGGATTTCTAATCTTTCATTCTCTACAAAAGGAATATTTTCATCTAGACACGTGTAGAAATTTTCACAAGCTTTCCCAAACACCAGGTTCAATTCGTGAATTTTTCACAGAAAAATAGTTCTGAAACGATTTCCACCTAACAGATATGTAATTTACATGTATTCCAACAACATGGCATTCCGGGTTCCGTACATTCTACATGTATGACGGATTTGACAATCATGCGTTTCTGACTTGTGAGCATGTGGATTAAAGACCTTTCACCCTCCGAACAAGGCGTATAAAAACGTAGAAATATTTACTCTGACTTCATAGGTTTTTCCTATAACCAGGTTCTAAAATCGGACATTTGGCACCAGAAAAAACTCTTTGAGCGAATTCTCACCAATATACATGTAATTTACATTGATTACATAACCATGGAATTCCGTATTACGAGCATGTTTCATACATCACGGATTCCTCAAACATGCATTTCTGAGTTGTGAACATGCGCATGACTGATGTTTCAATCACCAAACAAGTTACTTATGCACTCTGAAATATTTACTTTGACTTTGTAGCTTCTTCCTGTCACCAGTTTCAAGAATCACACTTTGATCCCACAAAAACCCTCTTGGAGCGAATTCTTCCCTAGACATATGTAATTTGCATAGATTCCATCTACATGATATTCCGTGTTACGTACATGCTACATACATGACGGATTCGACAAATATACATTCCTGAGTTGAGGGCATCTGGATTACTAATCTTTCCTCCTCTATAAAAGTACTATTTTCATCTAGACACGTGTACACATTTTCACAAGCTTTCCCTAACACCAGGTTCGAATTCGTTCATTTTTCACAGAAAAATAGTTCTGGAGCGTTTTCCACCTAACAGATGTGTAATTTACATGTATTCCAACAACATGGCATTCCGGGTTCCGTACATGCTACATGCATGACGGATTCGGCAATCATGCAGTTCTGACTTGTGAGCATGTGGATTACTGACCTTTCATCCACCAAACAATGCGTATATACACTTAGAATTATTTACTCTGACTTCATAGATTTTTCTATCACCAGGTTCTAAAATCGGACATTTGGCACCAGAAAACACTCTTTGAGTGAATTCTCACAAATACACATGTAATTTACATTGTTTACATAACCATGGCATTCCGTATTACGAGCATGTTTCATGCATCTCGGATTCCTCAAACATGCATTTCTGAATAGTGAACATGCGCATGACTTATGTTTCAACCACCCAACAAGTTACCTATGCACTCTGAAATATTTACTTTGACTTTGTAGCTTCTTCCTATCACCAGTTTCAAGAATCACACTTTGATCCCAGAAAAACCCTCTTGGAGCGAATTCTTCCCTAGACATATGTAATTTGCATTGATTCCATCTACATGATATTCCGTGTTCCTTACATGCTACATACATGACGGCTTTGACAAACGTGCATTCCTGAGTTGAGAACATGTGGATTACTAATCTTTCATCCTCTATAAAAGTACTATTTTCATCTAGACACGTGTACACATTTTCACAAGCTTTCCCTAACACCAGGTTCGAATTCGTTCATTTTTCACAGAAAAATAGTTCTGGAGCGTTTTCCACCTAACAGATGTGTAATTTACATGTATTCCAACAACATGGCATTCCGGGTTCCGTACATGCTACATGCATGACGGATTCGGCAATCATGCAGTTCTGACTTGTGAGCATGTGGATTACAGACCTTTCATCCACCAAACAATACGTATATACACTTAGAATTATTTACTCTGACTTCATAGATTTTTCTATCACCAGGTTCTAAAATCGGACATCTAGCACCAGAAAACACTCTTTGAGCGAATTCTCACCAATACACATGTAATTTACATTGTTTACATAACCATGGCATTCCGTATTACGAGCATGTTTCATGCATCACGGATTCCTCAAACATGCATTTCTGAGTTGTGAACATGCACATCACTGATGTTTCAACCACCAAACAAGTTACCTATGCACTATGAAATATTTATTTTGACTTCGTAGCTTCTTCCTATCACCAGTTTCAAGAATCACACTTTGATCCCAGAAAAACCCTCTTGGAGCGAATTCTTCCCTAGACATATGTAATTTGAATAGAATCCATCTACATGATATTCCGTGTTCCTTACATGCTACATACATGACGGCTTTGACAAACATGCATTCCTGAGTTGAGAGCATGTGGATTACTAATCTTTCATCCTCTATAAAAGGAATATTTTCATCTAGACACGTGTACACATTTTCACAAGCTTTCCCTAACACCAGGTACGAATTCGTTCATTTTTCACAGAAAAATAGTTCTGGAGCGTTTTCCACCTAACAGATATGTAATTTACATGTATTCCAACAACATGGCATTCCGGGTTCCGTACATGCTACATGTATGACGGTTTTGGCAATCATGCGTTTCTGACTTGTGAGCATGTGGATTACAGAACTTTCACCCTCCGAACAAGGCGTATATAGACTTAGAAATATTTACTCTGACTTTATAGGTTTTTCCTATCACCAGGTTCTAAAATCGGACATTTGGCACCAGAAAACACTCTTTGAGCGAATTCTCACAAATACACATGTAATTTACATTGTTTACATAACCATGGCATTCCGTATTACGAGCATGTTTCATGCATCTCGGATTCCTCAAACATGCATTTCTGAGTTGTGAACATGCGCATGACTGATGTTTCAACCACCAAAAAAGTTACCTATGCACTCTGAAATATTTACTTTGACTTTGTAGCTTCTTCCTATCACCAGTTTCAAGAATCACATTTTGATCCCACAAAAACCCTCTTGGAGCGAATTCTTCCCTAGACATATGTAATTTGCATAGATTCCATCTACATGATATTCCGTGTTCCTTACATGCTACATACATGACGGCTTTGACAAACATGCATTCCTGAGTTGAGAGCATGTGGATTACTAATCTTTCATCCTCTATAAAAGTACTATTTTCATCTAGACACGTGTACACATTTTCACAAGCTTTCCCTAACACCAGGTTCGAATTCGTTCATTTTTCACATAAAAATAGTTCTGCAGCGTTTTCCACCTAACAGATGTGTAATTTACATGTATTCCAACAACATGGCATTCCGGGTTCCGTACATGCTACATGCATGAATGATTCGGCAATCATGCAGTTCTGACTTGTGAGCATGTGGATTACTGACCTTTCATCCACCAAACAATACGTATATACACTTAGAATTATTTACTCTGACTTCATAGATTTTTCTATCACCAGGTTCTAAAATCGGAAATCTAGCACCAGAAAACACTCTTTGAGCGAATTCTCACCAATACACATGTAATTTACATTGTTAACATAACCATGGCATTCCGTATTACGAGCATGTTTCATGCATCACGGATTCCTCAAACATGCATTTCTGAGTTGTGAACATGCGCATGACTGATGTTTCAAACACCAAACAAGTTACCTATGCACTATGAAATATTTATTTTGACTTCGTAGCTTCTTCCTATCACCAGTTTCAAGAATCACACTTTGATCCCAGAAAAACCCTCTTGGAGCGAATTCTTCCCTAGACATATGTAATTTGAATAGAATCCATCTACATGATATTCCGTGTTCCTTACATGCTACATACATGACGGGTTTGACAAACATGCATTCCTGAGTTGAGAGCATGTGGATTACTAATCTTTCATCCTCTATAAAAGGAATATTTTCATCTAGACACGTGTACACATTTTCACAAGCTTTCCCTAACACCAGGTTCGAATTCGTTCATTTTTCACAGAAAAATAGTTCTGGAGCGTTTTCCACCTAACAGATATGTAATTTACATGTATTCCAACAACATGGCATTCCGGGTTCCGTACATGCTACATGTATGACGGATTTGGCAATCATGCGTTTCTGACTTGTGAGCATGTGGATTACAGAACTTTCACCCTCCGAACAAGGCGTATATAGACTTAGAAATATTTACTCTGACTTTATAGGTTTTTCCTATCACCAGGTTCTAAAATCGGACATTTGGCACCAGAAAACACTCTTTGAGCGAATTCTCACCAATAGACATGTAATTTACATTGTTTACATAACCATGGCATTCCGTATTACGAGCATGTTTCATGCATCTCGGATTCCTCAAACATGCATTTCTGAATAGTGAACATGCGCATGACTTATGTTTCAACCACCCAACAAGTTACCTATGCACTCTGAAATATTTACTTTGACTTTGTAGCTTCTTCCTATCACCAGTTTCAAGAATCACACTTTGATCCCAGAAAAACCCTCTTGGAGCGAATTCTTCCCTAGACATATGTAATTTGCATTGATTCCATCTACATGATATTCCGTGTTCCTTACATGCTACATACATGACGGCTTTGACAAACGTGCATTCCTGAGTTGAGAACATGTGGATTACTAATCTTTCATTCTCTATAAAAGTACTATTTTCATCTAGACACGTGTACACATTTTCACAAGCTTTCCCTAACACCAGGTTCGAATTCGTTCATTTTTCACAGAAAAATAGTTCTGGAGCGTTTTCCACCTAACAGATATGTAATTTACATGTATTCCAACAACATGGCATTCCGGGTTCCGTACATGCTACATGTATGACAGATTTGGAAATCATGCGTTTCTGACTTGTGAGCATGTGGATTACAGACCTTTCACCCTCCGAACAAGGCGTATATATACTTAGAAATATTTACTCTGACTTTATAGGTTTTTCCTATCACCAGGTTCTAAAATCGGACATTTGGCACCAGAAAACACTCTTTGAGCGAATTCTCACAAATACACATGTAATTTACATTGTTTACATAACCATGGCATTCCGTATTACGAGCATGTTTCATGCATCTCGGATTCCTCAAACATGCATTTCTGAATAGTGAACATGCGCATGACTGATGTTTCAACCACCAAAAAAGTTACCTATGCACTCTGAAATATTTACTTTGACTTTGTAGCTTCTTCCTATCACCAGTTTCAAGAATCACACTTTGATCCCACAAAAACCCTCTTGGAGCGAATTCTTCCCTAGACATATGTA
Source organism: Vicugna pacos (assembly GCF_048564905.1). Lineage (NCBI taxonomy): Eukaryota > Metazoa > Chordata > Mammalia > Artiodactyla > Camelidae > Vicugna > Vicugna pacos. The sequence continues at coordinate 20,164,784 of NW_027328741.1, read as the reverse complement.
ATTTGCATAGATTCCATCTACATGATATTCCGTGTTCCGTACATGCTACATACATGACGGCTTTGACAAACATGCATTCCTGAGTTGAGAGCATGTGGATTATTAATCTTTCATCCTCTATAAAAGTACTATTTTCATCTAGACACGTGTACACATTTTCACAAGCTTTCCCTAACACCAGGTTCGAATTCGTTCATTTTTCACAGAAAAATAGTTCTGGAGCGTTTTCCACCTAACAGATGTGTAATTTACATGTATTCCAACAACATGGCATTCCGGGTTCCGTACATGCTACATGCATGATGGATTCGGCAATCATGCAGTTCTGACTTGTGAGCATGTGGATTACAGACCTTTCATCCACCAAACAATGCGTATATACACTTAGAATTATTTACTGTGACTTCATAGATTTTTCTATCACCAGCTTCTAAAATCGGACATCTGGCACCAGAAAACACTCTTTGAGCGAATTCTCACCAATACACATGTAATTTACATTGTTTACATAACCATGGCATTCCGTATTACGAGCATGTTTCATGCATCACGGATTCCTCAAACATGCATTTCTGAGTTGTGAACATGCACATGACTGATGTTTCAACCACCAAACAAGTTACCTATGCACTATGAAATATTTATTTTGACTTCGTAGCTTCTTCCTATCACCAGTTTCAAGAATCACACTTTGATCCCACAAAAACCCTCTTGGAGCGAATTCTTCCCTAGACATATGTAATTTGAATAGAATCCATCTACATGATATTCCGTGTTCCTTACATGCTACATACATGACGGCTTTGACAAACATGCATTCCTGAGTTGAGAGCATGTGGATTACTAATCTTTCATCCTCTATAAAAGTACTATTTTCATCTAGACACGTGTACACATTTTCACAAGCTTTCCCTAACACCAGGTTCGAATTCGTTCATTTTTCACAGAAAAATATTTCTGGAGCGTTTTCTACCTAACAGATATGTAATTTACATGTATTCCAACAACATGGCATTCCGGGTTCCGTACATGCTACATGTATGACGGATTTGGAAATCATGCGTTTCTGACTTGTGAGCATGTGGATTACAGACCTTTCACCCTCCGAACAAGGCGTATATAGACTTAGAAATATTTACTCTGACTTTATAGGTTTTTCCTATCACCAGGTTCTAAAATCGGACATTTGGCACCAGAAAACACTCTTTGAGCGAATTCTCACAAATACACATGTAATTTACATTGTTTAAATAACCATGGCATTCCGTATTACGAGCATGTTTCATGCATCTCGGATTCCTCAAACATGCATTTCTGAATAGTGAACATGCGCATGACTTATGTTTCAACCACCCAACAAGTTACCTATGCACTCTGAAATATTTACTTTGACTTTGTAGCTTCTTCCTATCACCAGTTTCAAGAATCACACTTTGATCCCAGAAAAACCCTCTTGGAGCGAATTCTTCCCTAGACATATGTAATTTGCATTGATTCCATCTACATGATATTCCGTGTTCCTTACATGCTACATACATGACGGCTTTGACAAACGTGCATTCCTGAGTTGAGAACATGTGGATTACTAATCTTTCATCCTCTATAAAAGTACTATTTTCATCTAGACACGTGTACACATTTTCACAAGCTTTCCCTAACACCAGGTTCGAATTCGTTCATTTTTCACAGAAAAATAGTTCTGGAGCGTTTTCCACCTAACAGATATGTAATTTACATGTATTCCAACAACATGGCATTCCGGGTTCCGTACATGCTACATGTATGACAGATTTGGAAATCATGCGTTTCTTACTTGTGAGCATGTGGATTACAGACCTTTCACCCTCCGAACAAGGCGTATATAGACTTAGAAATATTTACTCTGACTTTATAGGTTTTTCCTATCACCAGGTTCTAAAATCGGACATTTGGCACCAGAAAACACTCTTTGAGCGAATTCTCAAAAATACACATGTAATTTACATTGTTTACATAACCATGGCATTCCGTATTACGAGCATGTTTCATGCATCTCGGATTTCTCAAACATGCATTTCTGAATAGTGAACATGCGCATGAGTGATGTTTCAACCACCAAAAAAGTTACCTATGCACTCTGAAATATTTACTTTGACTTTGTAGCTTCTTCCTATCACCAGTTTCAAGAATCACACTTTGATCCCACAAAAACCCTCTTGGAGCGAATTCTTCCCTAGACATATGTAATTTGCATAGATTCCATCTACATGATATTCCGTGTTCCGTACATGCTACATACATGACGGCTTTGACAAACATGCATTCCTGAGTTGAGAGCATGTGGATTACTAATCTTTCATCCTCTATAAAAGTACTATTTTCATCTAGACACGTGTACACATTTTCACAAGCTTTCCCTAACACCAGGTTCGAATTCGTTCATTTTTCACAGAAAAATAGTTCTGGAGCGTTTTCCACCTAACAGATGTGTAATTTACATGTATTCCAACAACATGGCATTCCGGGTTCCGTACATGCTACATGCATGACGGATTCGGCAATCATGCAGTTCTGACTTGTGAGCATGTGGATTACAGACCTTTCATCCACCAAACAATGCGTATATACACTTAGAATTATTTACTGTGACTTCATAGATTTTTCTATCACCAGCTTCTAAAATCGGACATCTGGCACCAGAAAACACTCTTTGAGCGAATTCTCACCAATACACATGTAATTTACATTGTTTACATAACCATGGCATTCCGTATTACGAGCATGTTTCATGCATCACGGATTCCTCAAACATGCATTTCTGAGTTGTGAACATGCGCATGACTGATGTTTCAACCACCAAACAAGTTACCTATGCACTCTGAAATATTTACTTTGACTTCGTAGCTTCTTCCTATCACCAGTTTCAAGAATCACACTTTGATCCCAGAAAAACCCTCTTGGAGCGAATTCTTCCCTAGACATATGTAATTTGAATAGAATCCATCTACATAATATTCCGTGTTCCTTACATGCTACATACATGACGGCTTTGACAAACATGCATTCCTGAGTTGAGAGCATGTGGATTACTAATCTTTCATCCTCTATAAAAGGAATATTTTCATCTAGACACGTGTACACATTTTCACAAGCTTTCCCTAACACCAGGTTCGAATTCGTTCATTTTTCACAGAAAAATATTTCTGGAGCGTTTTCCACCTAACAGATATGTAATTTACATGTATTCCAACAACATGGCATTCCGGGTTCCGTACATGCTACATGTATGACGGATTTGGAAATCATGCGTTTCTGACTTGTGAGCATGTGGATTACAGACCTTTCACCCTCCGAACAAGGCGTATATAGACTTAGAAATATTTACTCTGACTTTATAGGTTTTTCCTATCACCAGGTTCTAAAATCGGACATTTGGCACCAGAAAACACTCTTTGAGCGGATTCTCACAAATACACATGTAATTTACATTGTTTAAATAACCATGGCATTCCGTATTACGAGCATGTTTCATGCATCTCGGATTCCTCAAACATGCATTTCTGAATAGTGAACATGCGCATGACTTATGTTTCAAACACCCAACAAGTTACCTATGCACTCTGAAATATTTACTTTGACTTTGTAGCTTCTTCCTATCACCAGTTTCAAGAATCACACTTTGATCCCACAAAAACCCTCTTGGAGCGAATTCTTCCCTAGACATATGTAATTTGCATTGATTCCATCTACATGATATTCCGTGTTCCTTACATGCTACATACATGACGGCTTTGACAAACATGCATTCCTGAGTTGAGAGCATGTGGATTACTAATCTTTCATCCTCTATAAAAGTACTATTTTCATCTAGACACGTGTACACATTTTCAGAAGCTTTCCCTAACACCAGGTTCGAATTCGTTCATTTTTCACAGAAAAATAGTTCTGCAGCGTTTTCCACCTAACAGATGTGTAATTTACATGTATTCCAACAACATGGCATTCCGGGTTCCGTACATGCTACATGCATGACGGATTCGGCAATCATGCAGTTCTGACTTGTGAGCATGTGGATTACTGACCTTTCATCCACCAAACAATGCGTATATACACTTAGAATTATTTACTCTGACTTCATAGATTTTTCTATCACCAGCTTCTAAAATCGGACATCTGGCACCAGAAAACACTCTTTGAGCGAATTCTCACCAATACACATGTAATTTACATTGTTTACATAACCATGGCATTCCGTATTACGAGCATGTTTCATGCATCACGGATTCCTCAAACATGCATTTCTGAGTTGTGAACATGCGCATGACAGATGTTTCAACCACCCAACAAGTTACCTATGCACTCTGAAATATTTACTTTGACTTTGTAGCTTCTTCCTATCACCAGTTTCAAGAATCACACTTTGATCCCACAAAAACCCTCTTGGAGCGAATTCTTCCCTAGACATATGTAATTTGCATAGATTCCATCTACATGATATTCCGTGTTCCGTACATGCTACATACATGACGGCTTTGACAAACATTCATTCCTGAGTTGAGAGCATGTGGATTACTAATCTTTCATCCTCTATAAAAGTACTATTTTCATCTAGACACGTGTACACATTTTCACAAGCTTTCCCTAACACCAGGTTCGAATTCGTTCATTTTTCACAGAAAAATAGTTCTGGAGCGTTTTCCACCTAACAGATGTGTAATTTACATGTATTCCAACAACATGGCATTCCGGGTTCCGTACATGCTACATGCATGACGGATTCGGCAATCATGCAGTTCTGACTTGTGAGCATGTGGATTACTGACCTTTCATCCACCAAACAATGCGTATATACACTTAGAATTATTTACTCTGACTTCATAGATTTTTCTATCACCAGGTTCTAAAATCGGACATCTGGCACCAGAAAACACTCTTTGAGCGAATTCTCACCAATACACATGTAATTTACATTGTTTACATAACCATGGCTTTCCCTATTACGAGCATGTTTCATGCATCACGGATTCCTCAAACATGCATTTCTGAGTTGTGAACATGCGCATGACTGATGTTTCAACCACCAAACAAGTTACCTATGCACTATGAATTATTTATTTTGACTTCGTAGCTTCTTCCTATCACCAGTTTCAAGAATCACACTTTGATCCCAGAAAAACCCTCTTGGAGCGAATTCTTCCCTAGACATATGTAATTTGAATAGAATCCATCTACATGATATTCCGTGTTCCGTACATGCTACATACATGACGGATTCGACAAATATACATTCCTGAGTTGAGGGCATCTGGATTACTAATCTTTCATCCTCTATAAAAGTACTATTTTCATCTAGACCCGTGTACACATTTTCACAAGCTTTCCCTAAAACCAGGTTCGAATTCGTGCATTTTTCACAAAAAAATATTTCTGGAGCGATTTCCACCTAATAGGTATGTAATTTACATGTATTCCAACAACATGGCATTCCGGGTTCCGTACATGCTACATGTATGACGGATTTGGCAATCATGCGTTTCTGACTTGTGAGCCTGTGGATTACAGACCTTTCAACCTCCGAACAAGGCGTATATAGACTTAGAAATATTTACTCTGACTTTATAGGTTTTTCCTATCACCAGGTTCTAAAATCGGACATTTGGCACCAGAAAACACTCTTTGAGCGAATTCTCACAAATACACATATAATTTACATTGTTTACATAACCATGGCATTCCGTATTACGAGCATGTTTCATGCATCTAGGATTCCTCAAACATGCATTTCTGAATTGTGTACATGCGCATGACTGATGTTTCAACCACCAAACCAGTTACCTATGCACTCTGAAATATTTACTTTGACTTTGTAGCTTCTTCCTATCACCAGTTTCAAGAATCACACTTTGATCCCAGAAAAACCCTCTTGGAGCGAATTCTTCCCTAGACATATGTAATTTGAATAGAATCCATCTACATGATATTCCGTGTTCCGTACATGCTACATACATGACGGATTCGACAAATATGCATTCCTGAGTTGAGGGCATCTGGATTACTAATCTTTCATCCTCTATAAAAGTACTATTTTCATCTAGACACGTGTACACATTTTCACAAGCTTTCCCTAAAACCAGGTTCGAATTCGTGCATTTTTCACAAAAAAGTATTTCTGGAGCGATTTCCACCTAATAGGTATGTAATTTACATGAATTCCATCAATATGGCATTCCGGGTTCCGTACATGCTACATGCATGACGGATTCGGCAATCATGCAGTTCTGACTTGTGAGCATGTGGATTACTGACCTTTCATCCACCAAACAATGCGTATATACACTTACAATTATTTACTCTTACTTCGTAGATTTTTCTATCACCAGGTTCTAAAATCGGACATCTGGCAACAGAAAACACTCTTTGAGCGAATTCTCACCAATACACATGTAATTTACATTTTTTACATAAACATGGCATTCCGTATTACGAACATTTTTCATGCATCATGGATTCCTCAATCTTGAATATCTGAGTTGTGAACATGCGCATGACTGATGTTTCAACCACCAAACAAGTTACTTATGCACTCTGAAATATTTATTTTGACTTCGTAGCTTCTTCCTATCACCAGTTTCAAGAATCACACTTTGATCCCAGAAAAACCCTCTTGGAGCGAATTCTTCCCTAGACATATGTAATTTGAATAGATTCCATCTACATGATATTCCGTGTTCCGTACATGCTACATACATGACGGCTTTGACAAACATGCATTCCTAAGTTGAGAGCATGTTGATTACAAATCTTTCATCCTCTATTAAAGGAATATTTTCATCTAGACACGTGTACACATTTTCACAAGCTTTCCCTAACACCACGTACGAATTCGAGCATTTTTCACAGAAAAATAGTTCTGGAGCGATTTGCACCTAATAGGTATGTAATTTACATGAATTCCATCAACATGGCTTTCCGGGTTCCGTATATGCTACATGTATGACGTATTTGACAAACATGCATTCCTGAGTTGATAGCATGTGGATTTCTAATCTTTCATTCTCTACAAAAGGAATATTTTCATCTAGACACGTGTAGAAATTTTCACAAGCTTTCCCAAACACCAGATTCAATTCGTGAATTTTTCACAGAAAAATAGTTCTGAAACGATTTCCACCTAACAGATATGTAATTTACATGTATTCCAACACCATGGCATTCCGGGTTCCGTACATTCTACATGTATGACGGATTTGACAATCATGCGTTTCTGACTTGTGAGCATGTGGATTAAAGATCTTTCACACTCCGAACAAGGCGTATAAAAACGTAGAAATATTTACTCTGACTTCATAGGTTTTTCCTATCACCAGGTTCTAAAATCGGACATTTGGCACCAGAAAAAACTATTTGAGCGAATACTCACCAATATACATGTAATTTACATTGTTTACATAACCATGGCATTCCGTATTACGAGCATGTTTCATACATCACGGATTCCTCAAACATGCATTTCTGAGTTGTGAACATGCGCATGACTGATGTTTCAACCACCAAACAAGTTACCTATGCACTCTGAAATATTTACTTTGACTTTGTAGCTTCTTCCTGTCACCAGTTTCAAGAATCACACTTTGATCCCACAAAAACCCTCTTGGAGCGAATTCTTCCCTAGACATATGTAATTTGCATAGATTCCATCTACATGATATTCCGTGTTACGTACATGCTACATAAATGACGGATTCGACAAATATACATTCCTGAGTTGAGGGCATCTGGATTACTAATCTTTCCTCCTCTATAAAAGTACTATTTTCATCTAGACACGTGTACACATTTTCACAAGCTTTCCCTAACACCAGGTTCGAATTCGTTCATTTTTCACAGAAAAGTAGTTCTGGAGCGTTTTCCACCTAACAGATATGTAATTTACATGTATTCCAACAACATGGCATTCCGGGTTCCGTACATGCTACATGCATGACGGATTCGGCAATCATGCAGTTCTGACTTGTGAGCATGTGGATTACTGACCTTTCATCCACCAAACAATGCGTATATACACTTAGAATTATTTACTCTGACTTCATAGATTTTTCTATCACCAGGTTCTAAAATCGGACATCTGGCACCAGAAAACACTCTTTGAGCGAATTCTCACCAATCCACATGTAATTTACATTGTTTACATAACCATGGCATTCCGTATTACGAGCATGTTTCATGCATCACGGATTCCTCAAACATGCATTTCTGAGTTGTGAACATGCGCATGACTGATGTTTCAACCACCAAACAAGTTACCTATGCACTATGAAATAATTATTTTGACTTCGTAGCTTCTTCCTATCACCAGTTTCAAGAATCACACTTTGATCCCAGAAAAACCCTCTTGGAGCGAATTCTTCCCTAGACATATGTAATTTGAATAGAATCCATCTACATGATATTCCGTGTTCCTTACATGCTACATACATGACGGCTTTGACAAACATGCATTCCTGAGTTGAGAGCATGTGGATTACTAATCTTTCATCCTCTATAAAAGGAATATTTTCATCTAGACACGTGAACAGATTTTCACAAGCTTTCCCTAACACCAGGTTCGAATTCGTTCATTTTTCACAGAAAAATAGTTCTGGAGCGTTTTCCACCTAACAGATGTGTAATTTACATGTATTCCAACAACATGGCATTCCGGGTTCCGTACATGCTACATGTATGACGGATTTGGCAATCATGCGTTTCTGACTTGTGAGCATGTGGATTACAGACCTTTCACCCTCCGAACAAGGCGTATATAGACTTAGAAATATTTACTCTGACTTTATAGGTTTTTCCTATCACCAGGTTCTAAAATCGGACATTTGGCACCAGAAAACACTCTTTGAGCGAATTCTCACAAATACACATGTAATTTACATTGTTTACATAACCATGGCATTCCGTATTACGAGCATGTTTCATGCATCTCGGATTCCTCAAACATGCATTTCTGAATAGTGAACATGCGCATGACTGATGTTTCAACCACCAAAAAAGTTACCTATGCACTCTGAAATATTTATTTGACTTTGTAGCTTCTTCCTATCACCAGTTTCAAGAATCACACTTTGATCCCACAAAAACCCTCTTGGAGCGAATTCTTCCCTAGACATATGTAATTTGCATAGATTCCATCTACATGATATTCCGTGTTCCGTACATGCTACATACATGACGGCTTTGACAAACATGCATTCCTGAGTTGAGAGCATGTGGATTACTAATCTTCATCCTCTATAAAAGTACTATTTTCATCTAGACACGTGTACACATTTTCACAAGCTTTCCCTAACACCAGGTTCGAATTCGTTCATTTTTCACAGAAAAATAGTTCTGGAGCGTTTTCCACCTAACAGATGTGTAATTTACATGTATTCCAACAACATGGCATTCCGGGTTCCGTACATGCTACATGCATGATGGATTCGGCAATCATGCAGTTCTGACTTGTGAGCATGTGGATTACAGAACTTTCATCCACCAAACAATGCGTATATACACATAGAATTATTTACTCTGACTTCATAGATTTTTCTATCACCAGCTTCTAAAATCGGACATCTGGCACCAGAAAACACTCTTTGAGCGAATTCTCACCAATACACATGTAATTTACATTGTTTACATAACCATGGCATTCCGTATTACGAACATGTTTCATGCATCACGGATTCCTCAAACATGAATTTCTGAGTTGTGAACATGCGCATGACTGATGTTTCAACCACCAAACAAGTTACCTATGCACTATGGAATATTTATTTTGACTTCGTAGCTTCTTCCTATCACCAGTTTCAAGAATCACACTTTGATCCCAGAAAAACACTCTTGGAGCGAATTCTTCCCTAGACATATGTAATTTGAATAGAATCCATCTACATAATATTCCGTGTTCCATACATGCTACATAAATGACGGCTTTGACAAACATGCATTCCTGAGTTGAGAGCATGTGGATTACTAATCTTTCATCCTCTATAAAAGGAATATTTTCATCTAGACACGTGTACACATTTTCACAAGCTTTCCCTAACACCAGGTTCGAATTCGTTCATTTTTCACAGAAAAATAGTTCTGGAGCGTTTTCCACCTAACAGATATGTAATTTACATGTATTCCAACAACATGGCATTCCGGGTTCCGTACATGCTACATGTATGACGGATTTGGCAATCATGCGTTTCTGACTTGTGAGCATGTGGATTACAGACCTTTCACCCTCCGAACATGGCGTATATAGACTTAGAAATATTTACTCTGACTTTATAGGTTTTTCCTATCACCAGGTTCTAAAATCGGACATTTGGCACCAGAAAACACTCTTTGAGCGAATTCTCACAAATACACATGTAATTTACATTGTTTACATAACCATGGCATTCCGTATTACAAGCATGTTTCATGCATCTCGGATTCCTCAATCTTGAATATCTGAGTTGTGAACATGCGCATGACTGATGTTTCAACCACCAAACAAGTTACTTATGCACTCTGAAATATTTATTTTGACTTCGTAGCTTCTTCCTATCACCAGTTTCAAGAATCACACTTTGATCCCAGAAAAACCCTCTTGGAGCGAATTCTTCCCTAGACATATGTAATTTGAATAGATTCCATCTACATGATATTCCGTGTTCCGTACATGCTACATACATGACGGCTTTGACAAACATGCATTCCTAAGTTGAGAGCATGTTGATTACAAATCTTTCATCCTCTATTAAAGGAATATTTTCATCTAGACACGTGTACACATTTTCACAAGCTTTCCCTAACACCACGTTCGAATTCGAGCATTTTTCACAGAAAAATAGTTCTGGAGCGATTTGCACCTAATAGGTATGTAATTTACATGAATTCCATCAACATGGCTTTCCGGGTTCCGTATATGCTACATGTATGACGTATTTGACAAACATGCATTCCTGAGTTGATAGCATGTGGATTTCTAATCTTTCATTCTCTACAAAAGGAATATTTTCATCTAGACACGTGTAGAAATTTTCACAAGCTTTCCCAAACACCAGATTCAATTCGTGAATTTTTCACAGAAAAATAGTTCTGAAACGATTTCCACCTAACAGATATGTAATTTACATGTATTCCAACACCATGGCATTCCGGGTTCCGTACATTCTACATGTATGACGGATTTGACAATCATGCGTTTCTGACTTGTGAGCATGTGGATTAAAGATCTTTCACCCTCCGAACAAGGCGTATAAAAACGTAGAAATATTTACTCTGACTTCATAGGTTTTTCCTATCACCAGGTTCTAAAATCGGACATTTGGCACCAGAAAAAACTATTTGAGCGAATACTCACCAATATACATGTAATTTACATTGTTTACATAACCATGGAATTCCGTATTACGAGCATGTTTCATACATCACGGATTCCTCAAACATGCATTTCTGAGTTGTGAACATGCGCATGACTGATGTTTCAACCACCAAACAAGTTACCTATGCACTCTGAAATATTTACTTTGACTTTGTAGCTTCTTCCTGTCACCAGTTTCAAGAATCACACTTTGATCCCACAAAAACCCTCTTGGAGCGAATTCTTCCCTAGACATATGTAATTTGCATAGATTCCATCTACATGATATTCCGTGTTCCGTACATGCTACATACATGACGGATTCGACAAATATACATTCCTGAGTTGAGGGCATCTGGATTACTAATCTTTCCTCCTCTATAAAAGTACTATTTTCATCTAGACACGTGTACACATTTTCACAACCTTTCCCTAAAACCAGGTTCGAATTCGTGCATTTTTCACAAAAAAATATTTCTGGAGCGATTTCCACCTAATAGGTATGTAATTTACATGAATTCCATCAACATGGCATTCCGGGTTCCGTACATGCTACATGCATGACGGATTCGGCAATCATGCAGTTCTGACTTGTGAGCATGTGGATTACTGACCTTTCATCCACCAAACAATGCGTATATACACTTAGAATTATTTACTCTGACTTCATAGATTTTTCTATCACCAGGTTCTAAAATCGGACATTTGGCACCAGAAAACACTCTTTGAGCGAATTCTCACCAATACACATGTAATTTACATTGTTTACATAACCATGGCATTCCGTATTACGAGCATGTTTCATGCATCACGGATTCCTCAAACATGCATTTCTGAGTTGTGAACATGCGCATGACTGATGTTTCAACCACCAAACAAGTTACTTATGCACTCTGAAATATTTACTTTGACTTTGTAGCTTCTTCCTATCACCAGTTTCAAGAATCACACTTTGATCCCACAAAAACCCTCTTGGAGCGAATTATTCCCTAGACATATGTAATTTGCATAGATTCCATCTACATGATATTCCGTGTTCCGTACATGCTACATACATGACGGATTCGACAAATATACATTCCTGAGTTGAGGGCATCTGGATTACTAATCTTTCCTCCTCTATAAAAGTACTATTTTCATCTAGACACGTGTACACAATTTCACAAGCTTTCCCTAAAACCAGGTTCGAATTCATGCATTTTTCACAAAAAAATATTTCTGGAGCGATTTCCACCTAATAGGTATGTAATTTACATGAATTCCATCAACATGGCATTCCGGGTTCCGTACATGCTACATGCATGACGGATTAAGCAATCATGCAGTTCTGACTTGTGAGCATGTGGATTACTGACCTTTCATCCACCAAACAATGCGTATATACAGTTAGACTTATTTACTCTGACTTCATAGATTTTTCTATCACCAGGTTCAAAAATCGGACATCTGGCACCAGAAAACACTCTTTGAGCGATTTCTCACCAATACACATGTAATTTACATTGTTTACATAAGCAAGGCATTCCGTATTACGAACATGTTTCATGCATCACGGATTCCTCAAACTTGAATTTCTGAGTTGTGAACATGCGAATGAGTGATTTTTCAAACACCAAACAACTTACCTATGCACTATGAAATATTGATTTTGACTTCGTAGCTTCTTACTATCACCAGTTTCAAGAATCACACTTTGATCCCAGAAAAACCCTCTTGGAGCGAATTCTTCCCTAGACATATGTAATTTGATTAGAATCCATCTACATGATATTCCGTGTTCCTTACATGCTACATACATGACGGCTTTGACAAACATGCATTCCTGAGTTGAGAGCATGTGGATTATTAATCTTTCATCCTGTATAAAAGGAATATTTTCATCTAGACACGTGTACACATTTTCACAAGCTTTCCCTAACACCATGTTCGAATTCGTTCATTTTTCACAGAAAAATAGTTCTGGAGCGTTTTCCACCTAACAGATATGTAATTTACATGTATTCCAACAACATGGCATTCCGGGTTCCGTACATGCTACATGTATGACGGATTTGGCAATCATGCGTTTCTGACTTGTGAGCATGTGGATTACAGACCTTTCACCCTCCGAACATGGCGTATATAGACTTAGAAATATTTACTCTGACTTTATAGGTTTTTCCTATCACCAGGTTCAAAAATCGGACATTTGGCACCAGAAAACACTCTTTGAGCGAATTCTCACAAATACACATGTAATTTACATTGTTTACATAACCATGGCATTCCGTATTACGAGCATGTTTCATGCATCTCGGATTCCTCAAACATGCATTTCTGAATAGTGAACATGTGCATGACTGATGTTTCAATCACCAAACATGTTACCTATGCACTCTGAAATAATTACTTTGACTTTGTAGCTTCTTCCTATCACCAGTTTCAAGAATCACACTTTGATCCCACAAAAACCCTCTTGGAGCGAATTCTTCCCTAGACATATGTAATTTGCATAGATTCCATCTACATGTTATTCCTTGTTCCGTACATGCTACATATATGACGTCTTTGACAAACATGCATTCCTGAGTTGAGAGCATGTGGATTACTAATCTTTCATCCTCTATAAAAGTACTATTTTCATCTAGACACGTGTACACATTTTCACAAGCTTTCCCTAACACCAGGTTCGAATTCGTTCATTTTTCACAGAAAAATAGTTCTGGAGCGTTTTCCACCTAACAGATATGTAATTTACATGTATTCCAACAACATGGCATTCCGGGTTCCGTACATGCTACATGCATGACGGCTTCGGCAATCATGCAGTTCTGACTTGTGAGCATGTGGATTACTGACCTTTCATCCACCAAACAATGCGTATATACACTTAGAATTATTTACTCTGACTTCATAGATTTTTCTATCACCAGGTTTCTAAATTGGACATTTGGCACCAGAAAACACTCTTTGAGCGAATTCTCAAAAATACACATGTAATTTACATTGTTTACATAACCATGGCATTCCGTATTACGAGCATGTTTCATGCATCTCGGATTCTTCAAACATGCATTTCTGAATAGTGATCATGCGCATGACTGATGTTTCAACCACCAAACAAGTTACCTATGCACTCTGAAATATTTTCTTTGACTTTGTAGCTTCTTCCTATCACCAGTTTCAAGAATCACACTTTGATCCCACAAAAAACCTCTTGGAGCGAATTCTTCCCTAGACATATGTAATTTGCATAGATTCCATCTACATGATATTCCGTGTTCCGTACATGCTACATACATGACGGCTTTGACAAACATGCATTCCTGAGTTGAGATCATGTGGATAATAATCTTTCATCCTCTATAAAAGCACTATATTCATCTAGACACGTGTACACATTTTCACAATCTTTCCCTAACACCAGGTTCGAATTCGTTCATTTTTCACAGAAAAATAGTTCTGGAGCATTTTCCACCTAACAGATATGTAATTTACATGTATTCCAACAACATGGCATTCCGGGTTCCGTACATGCTACATGCATGACGGATTCGGCAATCATGCAGTTCTGACTTGTGAGCATGTGGATTACTGACCTTTCATCCACCAAACAATGCGTATATACACTTAGAATTATTTACTCTGACTTCATAGATTTTTCTATCACCAGGATCTAAAATCGGACATCTGGCACCAGAAAACACTCTTTGAGCGAATTCTCACCAATACACATGTAATTTACATTGTTTACATAACCATGGCATTCCGTATTACGATCATGTTTCATGCATCACGGATTCCTCAAACTTGAATTTCTGAGTTATGAACATGTGCATGACAGATGTTTCAACCACCAAACAAGTTACCTATGCACTATGAAATATTTATTTTGACTTCGTAGCTTCTTCCTATCACCAGTTTCAAGAATCACACTTTGATCCCAGAAAATCCCTCTTGGAGCGAATTCTTCCCTAGACATATGTAATTTGAATAGAATCCATCTACATGATATTCCGTGTTCCTTACATGCTACATACATGACGGCTTTGACAAACATGCATTCCTGAGTTGAGAGCATGTGGATTATTAATCTTTCATCCTCTATAAAAGTACTATTTTCATCTAGACACGTGTACACATTTTCACAAGCTTTCCCTAAAACCAGGTTCGAATTCGTTCATTTTTCACAGAAAAATAGTTCTGGAACGATTTCCACCTAACAGATATGTAATTTAAATGTATTCCAACAACATGGCATTCCGGGTTCCGTACATGCTACATGTATGATAGATTTGGCAGTCATGCGTTTCTGACTTGTGAGCATGTTGATACAGACCATTCAACCTCCGAACAATGTGTATATAGACTTAGAAATATTTACTCTGTCTTCATATGTTTTTCCTATCACCAGGTTCTAAAATCGGACATTTGGCACCAGAAAACACTCTTTGAGCGAATTCTCACAAATACACATGTAATTTACATTGTTTACATAACCATGGCATTCCGTATTACGAGCATGTTTCATGCATCTCGGATTCCTCAAACATGCATTTCTGAATAGTGAACATGCGCATGACTGATGTTTCAACCACCAAACAAGTTACCTATGCACTCTGAAATATTTACTTTGACTTTGTAGCTTCTTCCTATCACCAGTTTCAAGAATCACACTTTGATCCCACAAAAACCCTCTTGGAGCGAATTCTTCCCTAGACATATGTAATTTGCATAGATTCCATCTACATGATATTCCGTGTTCCGTACATGCTACGTACATGACGGAATCGACAAATATACATTTCTGAGTTGAGGGCATCTGGATTACTAATCTTTCCTCCTCTATAAAAGTACTATTTTCATCAAGACACGTGTACACATTTTCACAAGCTTTCCCTAAAACCAGGTTCGAATTCGTGCATTTTTCACAAAAAAAAAGTTCTGGAGCGATTTCCACCTAATAGGTATGTAATTTACATGAATTCCATCAACATGGCATTCCGGGTTCCGTACATGCTACATGCATGACAGATTCGGCAATCATTCAGTTCTGACTTGTGAGCATGTGGATTACTGACCTTTCCTCCACCAAACAATGCGTATATACACTTAGAATTATTTACTCTGACTTCATAGATTTTTCTATCACCAGGTTCTAAAATCGGACATCTGGCACCAGAAAACACTCTTTGAGCGAATTCTCACCAATCCACATGTAATTTACATTGTTTACATAACCATGGCATTCCGTATTACGAACATGTTTCATGCATCACGGATTCCTCAAACTTGAATTTCTGAGTTGTGAACATGCGCATGACTGATATTTCAAACACCAAGCAAGTTACTTATGCACTATGAAATATTAATTTTGACTTCGTAGCTTCTTCCTATCACCAGTTTCAAGAATCACACTTTGATCCCAGAATAACCCTCTTGGAGCGAATTCTTCCCTAGATATATGTAATTTGAATAGTTTCCATCTTCATGATATTCCGTGTTCCTTACATGCTACATACATGACGGCTTTGACAAACATGCATTCCTGAGTTGAGAGCATGTGGATTATTAATCTTTCATCCTGTATAAAAGGAATATTTTCATCTAGACACGTGTACACATTTTCACAAGCTTTCCCTAACACCATGTTCGAATTCGTTCATTTTTCACAGAAAAATAGTTCTGGAGCGTTTTCCACCTAACAGATATGTAATTTACATGTATTCCAACAACATGGCATTCCGGGTTCCGTACATGCTACATGTATGACGGATTTGGCAATCATGCGTTTCTGACTTGTGAGCATGTGGATTACAGACCTTTCACCCTCCGAACATGGCGTATATAGACTTAGAAATATTTACTCTGACTTTATAGGTTTTTCCTATCACCAGGTTCAAAAATCGGACATTTGGCACCAGAAAACACTCTTTGAGCGAATTCTCACAAATACACATGTAATTTACATTGTTTACATAACCATGGCATTCCGTATTACGAGCATGTTTCATGCATCACGGATTCCTCAAACATGCATTTCTGAGTTGTGAACATGCGCATGACAGATGTTTCAACCACCCAACAAGTTACCTATGCACTCTGAAATATTTACTTTGACTTTGTAGCTTCTTCCTATCACCAGTTTCAAGAATCACACTTTGATCCCACAAAAACCCTCTTGGAGCGAATTCTTCCCTAGACATATGTAATTTGCATAGATTCCATCTACATGATATTCCGTGTTCCGTACATGCTACATACATGACGGCTTTGACAAACATTCATTCCTGAGTTGAGAGCATGTGGATTACTAATCTTTCATCCTCTATAAAAGTACTATTTTCATCTAGACACGTGTACACATTTTCACAAGCTTTCCCTAACACCAGGTTCGAATTCGTTCATTTTTCACAGAAAAATATTTCTGGAGCGTTTTCCACCTAACAGATGTGTAATTTACATGTATTCCAACAACATGGCATTCCGGGTTCCGTACATGCTACATGCATGACGGATTCGGCAATCATGCAGTTCTGACTTGTGAGCATGTGGATTACTGACCTTTCATCCACCAAACAATGCGTATATACACTTAGAATTATTTACTCTGACTTCATAGATTTTTCTATCACCAGGTTCTAAAATCGGACATCTGGCACCAGAAAACACTCTTTGAGCGAATTCTCACCAATACACATGTAATTTACATTGTTTACATAACCATGGCTTTCCGTATTACGAGCATGTTTCATGCATCACGGATTCCTCAAACATGCATTTCTGAGTTGTGAACATGCGCATGACTGATGTTTCAACCACCAAACAAGTTACCTATGCACTATGAATTATTTATTTTGACTTCGTAGCTTCTTCCTATCACCAGTTTCAAGAATCACACTTTGATCCCAGAAAATCCCTCTTGGAGCGAATTCTTCCCTAGACATATGTAATTTGAATAGAATCCATCTACATGATATTCCGTGTTCCGTACATGCTACATACATGACGGATTCGACAAATATACATTCCTGAGTTGAGGGCATCTGGATTACTAATCTTTCATCCTCTATAAAAGTACTATTTTCATCTAGACCCGTGTACACATTTTCACAAGCTTTCCCTAAAACCAGGTTCGAATTCGTGCATTTTTCACAAAAAAATATTTCTGGAGCGATTTCCACCTAATAGGTATGTAATTTACATGTATTCCAACAACATGGCATTCCGGGTTCCGTACATGCTACATGTATGACGGATTTGGCAATCATGCGTTTCTGACTTGTGAGCCTGTGGATTACAGACCTTTCACCCTCCGAACAAGGCGTATATAGACTTAGAAATATTTACTCTGACTTTATAGGTTTTTCCTATCACCAGGTTCTAAAATCGGACATTTGGCACCAGAAAACACTCTTTGAGCGAATTCTCACAAATACACATATAATTTACATTGTTTACATAACCATGGCATTCCGTATTACGAGCATGTTTCATGCATCTAGGATTCCTCAAACATGCATTTCTGAATTGTGTACATGCGCATGACTGATGTTTCAACCACCAAACCAGTTACCTATGCACTCTGAAATATTTACTTTGACTTTGTAGCTTCTTCCTATCACCAGTTTCAAGAATCACACTTTGATCCCAGAAAAACCCTCTTGGAGCGAATTCTTCCCTAGACATATGTAATTTGAATAGAATCCATCTACATGATATTCCGTGTTCCGTACATGCTACATACATGACGGATTCGACAAATATACATTCCTGAGTTGAGGGCATCTGGATTACTAATCTTTCATCCTCTATAAAAGTACTATTTTCATCTAGACCCGTGTACACATTTTCACAAGCTTTCCCTAAAACCAGGTTCGAATTCGTGCATTTTTCACAAAAAAATATTTCTGGAGCGATTTCCACCTAATAGGTATGTAATTTACATGAATTCCATCAATATGGCATTCCGGGTTCCGTACATGCTACATGCATGACGGATTCGGCAATCATGCAGTTCTGACTTGTGAGCATGTGGATTACTGACCTTTCATCCACCAAACAATGCGTATATACACTTACAATTATTTACTCTTACTTCGTAGATTTTTCTATCACCAGGTTCTAAAATCGGACATCTGGCAACAGAAAACACTCTTTGAGCGAATTCTCACCAATACACATGTAATTTACATTTTTTACATAACCATGGCATTCCGTATTACGAACATTTTTCATGCATCATGGATTCCTCAATCTTGAATATCTGAGTTGTGAACATGCGCATGACTGATGTTTCAACCACCAAACAAGTTACTTATGCACTCTGAAATATTTATTTTGACTTCGTAGCTTCTTCCTATCACCAGTTTCAAGAATCACACTTTGATCCCAGAAAAACCCTCTTGGAGCGAATTCTTCCCTAGACATATGTAATTTGAATAGATTCCATCTACATGATATTCCGTGTTCCGTACATGCTACATACATGACGGCTTTGACAAACATGCATTCCTAAGTTGAGAGCATGTTGATTACAAATCTTTCATCCTCTATTAAAGGAATATTTTCATCTAGACACGTGTACACATTTTCACAAGCTTTCCCTAACACCACGTTCGAATTCGAGCATTTTTCACAGAAAAATAGTTCTGGAGCGATTTGCACCTAATAGGTATGTAATTTACATGAATTCCATCAACATGGCTTTCCGGGTTCCGTATATGCTACATGTATGACGTATTTGACAAACATGCATTCCTGAGTTGATAGCATGTGGATTTCTAATCTTTCATTCTCTACAAAAGGAATATTTTCATCTAGACACGTGTAGAAATTTTCACAAGCTTTCCCAAACACCAGATTCAATTCGTTAATTTTTCACAGAAAAATATTTCTGGAGCGTTTTCCACCTTACAAATATGTAATTTACATGTATTCCAACAACATGGCATTCCGGGTTCCGTACATGCTACATGTATGACGGATTTGGCAATCATGCGTTTCTGACTTGTGAGCATGTTGATACAGACCTTTCACCCTCCGAACAAGGTGTATATAGACTTAGAAATATTTACTCTGTCTTCATATGTTTTTCCTATCACCAGGTTCTAAAATCGGACATTTGGCACCAGAAAACACTCTTTGAGCGAATTCTCACAAATACACATGTAATTTACATTGTTTACATAACCATGGCATTCCGTATTACGAGCATGTTTCATGCATCTCGGATTCCTCAAACATGCATTTCTGAATTGTGAACATGCGCATGACTGAAGTTTCAACCACCCAACAAGTTACCTATGCACTGTGAAATGTTCACTTTGACTTTGTAGCTTCTTCCTATCACCAGGTTCAAGAATCACACTTTGATCCCAGAAAAACCCTCTTGGAGCGAATACTTCCCTAGACATATGTAATTTGCATAGATTCCATCTACATGATATTCCGTGTTCCGTACATGCTACATACATGACGGATTCGACAAATATACATTCCTGAGTTGAGGGCATCTGGATTACTAATCTTTCCTCCTCTATAAAAGTACTATTTTCATCTAGACACGTGTACACAATTTCACAAGCTTTCCCTAAAACCAGGTTCGAATTCGTGCATTTTTCACAAAAAAATATTTCTGGAGCGATTTCCACCTAATAGGTATGTAATTTACATGAATTCCATCAACATGGCATTCCGGGTTCCGTACATGCTACATGCATGACGGATTCAGCAATCATGCAGTTCTGACTTGTGAGCATGTGGATTACTGACCTTTCATCCACCAAACAATGCGTATATACAGTTAGACTTATTTACTCTGACTTCATAGATTTTTCTATCACCAGGTTCAAAAATCGGACATCTGGCACCAGAAAACACTCTTTGAGCGATTTCTCACCAATACACATGTAATTTACATTGTTTACATAAGCAAGGCATTCCGTATTACGAACATGTTTCATGCATCACGGATTCCTCAAACTTGAATTTCTGAGTTGTGAACATGCGAATGAGTGATTTTTCAAACACCAAACAACTTACCTATGCACTATGAAATATTGATTTTGACTTCGTAGCTTCTTCCTATCACCAGTTTCAAGAATCACACTTTGATCCCAGAAAAACCCTCTTGGAGCGAATTCTTCCCTAGACATATGTAATTTGATTAGAATCCATCTACATGATATTCCGTGTTCCTTACATGCTACATACATGACGGCTTTGACAAACATGCATTCCTGAGTTGAGAGCATGTGGATTATTAATCTTTCATCCTGTATAAAAGGAATATTTTCATCTAGACACGTGTACACATTTTCACAAGCTTTCCCTAACACCATGTTCGAATTCGTTCATTTTTCACAGAAAAATAGTTCTGGAGCGTTTTCCACCTAACAGATATGTAATTTACATGTATTCCAACAACATGGCATTCCGGGTTCCGTACATGCTACATGTATGACGGATTTGGCAATCATGCGTTTCTGACTTGTGAGCATGTGGATTACAGACCTTTCACCCTCCGAACATGGCGTATATAGACTTAGAAATATTTACTCTGACTTTATAGGTTTTTCCTTTCACCAGGTTCAAAAATCGGACATTTGGCACCAGAAAACACTCTTTGAGCGAATTCTCACAAATACACATGTAATTTACATTGTTTACATAACCATGGCATTCCGTATTACGAGCATGTTTCATGCATCTCGGATTCCTCAAACATGCATTTCTGAATAGTGAACATGTGCATGACTGATGTTTCAATCACCAAACATGTTACCTATGCACTCTGAAATAATTACTTTGACTTTGTAGCTTCTTCCTATCACCAGTTTCAAGAATCACACTTTGATCCCACAAAAACCCTCTTGGAGCGAATTCTTCCCTAGACATATGTAATTTGCATAGATTCCATCTACATGTTATTCCTTGTTCCGTACATGCTACATATATGACGGCTTTGACAAACATGCATTCCTGAGTTGAGAGCATGTGGATTACTAATCTTTCATCCTCTATAAAAGTACTATTTTCATCTAGACACGTGTACACATTTTCACAAGCTTTCCCTAACACCAGGTTCGAATTCGTTCATTTTTCACAGAAAAATAGTTCTGGAGCGTTTTCCACCTAACAGATATGTAATTTACATGTATTCCAACAACATGGCATTCCGGGTTCCGTACATGCTACATGCATGACGGCTTCGGCAATCATGCAGTTCTGACTTGTGAGCATGTGGATTACTGACCTTTCATCCACCAAACAATGCGTATATACACTTAGAATTATTTACTCTGACTTCATAGATTTTTCTATCACCAGGTTTCTAAATTGGACATTTGGCACCAGAAAACACTCTTTGAGCGAATTCTCAAAAATACACATGTAATTTACATTGTTTACATAACCATGGCATTCCGTATTACGAGCATGTTTCATGCATCTCGGATTCTTCAAACATGCATTTCTGAATAGTGATCATGCGCATGACTGATGTTTCAACCACCAAACAAGTTACCTATGCACTCTGAAATATTTTCTTTGACTTTGTAGCTTCTTCCTATCACCAGTTTCAAGAATCACACTTTGATCCCACAAAAAACCTCTTGGAGCGAATTCTTCCCTAGACATATGTAATTTGCATAGATTCCATCTACATGATATTCCGTGTTCCGTACATGCTACATACATGACGGCTTTGACAAACATGCATTCCTGAGTTGAGATCATGTGGATAATAATCTTTCATCCTCTATAAAAGCACTATATTCATCTAGACACGTGTACACATTTTCACAATCTTTCCCTAACACCAGGTTCGAATTCGTTCATTTTTCACAGAAAAATAGTTCTGGAGCATTTTCCACCTAACAGATATGTAATTTACATGTATTCCAACAACATGGCATTCCGGGTTCCGTACATGCTACATGCATGACGGATTCGGCAATCATGCAGTTCTGACTTGTGAGCATGTGGATTACTGACCTTTCATCCACCAAACAATGCGTATATACACTTAGAATTATTTACTCTGACTTCATAGATTTTTCTATCACCAGGATCTAAAATCGGACATCTGGCACCAGAAAACACTCTTTGAGCGAATTCTCACCAATACACATGTAATTTACATTGTTTACATAACCATGGCATTCCGTATTACGATCATGTTTCATGCATCACGGATTCCTCAAACTTGAATTTCTGAGTTATGAACATGTGCATGACAGATGTTTCAACCACCAAACAAGTTACCTATGCACTATGAAATATTTATTTTGACTTCGTAGCTTCTTCCTATCACCAGTTTCAAGAATCACACTTTGATCCCAGAAAATCCCTCTTGGAGCGAATTCTTCCCTAGACATATGTAATTTGAATAGAATCCATCTACATGATATTCCGTGTTCCTTACATGCTACATACATGACGGCTTTGACAAACATGCATTCCTGAGTTGAGAGCATGTGGATTATTAATCTTTCATCCTCTATAAAAGTACTATTTTCATCTAGACACGTGTACACATTTTCACAAGCTTTCCCTAAAACCAGGTTCGAATTCGTTCATTTTTCACAGAAAAATAGTTCTGGAACGATTTCCACCTTACAGATATGTAATTTAAATGTATTCCAACAACATGGCATTCCGGGTTCCGTACATGCTACATGTATGATAGATTTGGCAGTCATGCGTTTCTGACTTGTGAGCATGTTGATACAGACCATTCAACCTCCGAACAATGTGTATATAGACTTAGAAATATTTACTCTGTCTTCATATGTTTTTCCTATCACCAGGTTCTAAAATCGGACATTTGGCACCAGAAAACACTCTTTGAGCGAATTCTCACAAATACACATGTAATTTACATTGTTTACATAACCATGGCATTCCGTATTACGAGCATGTTTCATGCATCTCGGATTCCTCAAACATGCATTTCTGAATAGTGAACATGCGCATGACTGATGTTTCAACCACCAAACAAGTTACCTATGCACTCTGAAATATTTACTTTGACTTTGTAGCTTCTTCCTATCACCAGTTTCAAGAATCACACTTTGATCCCACAAAAACCCTCTTGGAGCGAATTCTTCCCTAGACATATGTAATTTGCATAGATTCCATCTACATGATATTCCGTGTTCCGTACATGCTACGTACATGACGGAATCGACAAATATACATTTCTGAGTTGAGGGCATCTGGATTACTAATCTTTCCTCCTCTATAAAAGTACTATTTTCATCAAGACACGTGTACACATTTTCACAAGCTTTCCCTAAAACCAGGTTCGAATTCGTGCATTTTTCACAAAAAAAAAGTTCTGGAGCGATTTCCACCTAATAGGTATGTAATTTACATGAATTCCATCAACATGGCATTCCGGGTTCCGTACATGCTACATGCATGACAGATTCGGCAATCATTCAGTTCTGACTTGTGAGCATGTGGATTACTGACCTTTCCTCCACCAAACAATGCGTATATACACTTAGAATTATTTACTCTGACTTCATAGATTTTTCTATCACCAGGTTCTAAAATCGGACATCTGGCACCAGAAAACACTCTTTGAGCGAATTCTCACCAATACACATGTAATTTACATTGTTTACATAACCATGGCATTCCGTATTACGAACATGTTTCATGCATCACGGATTCCTCAAACTTGAATTTCTGAGTTGTGAACATGCGCATGACTGATATTTCAAACACCAAGCAAGTTACTTATGCACTATGAAATATTAATTTTGACTTCGTAGCTTCTTCCTATCACCAGTTTCAAGAATCACACTTTGATCCCAGAATAACCCTCTTGGAGCGAATTCTTCCCTAGATATATGTAATTTGAATAGTTTCCATCTTCATGATATTCCGTGTTCCTTACATGCTACATACATGACGGCTTTGACAAACATGCATTCCTGAGTTGAGAGCATGTGGATTATTAATCTTTCATCCTGTATAAAAGGAATATTTTCATCTAGACACGTGTACACATTTTCACAAGCTTTCCCTAACACCATGTTCGAATTCGTTCATTTTTCACAGAAAAATAGTTCTGGAGCGTTTTCCACCTAACAGATATGTAATTTACATGTATTCCAACAACATGGCATTCCGGGTTCCGTACATGCTACATGTATGACGGATTTGGCAATCATGCGTTTCTGACTTGTGAGCATGTGGATTACAGACCTTTCACCCTCCGAACATGGCGTATATAGACTTAGAAATATTTACTCTGACTTTATAGGTTTTTCCTATCACCAGGTTCAAAAATCGGACATTTGGCACCAGAAAACACTCTTTGAGCGAATTCTCACAAATACACATGTAATTTACATTGTTTACATAACCATGGCATTCCGTATTACGAGCATGTTTCATGCATCACGGATTCCTCAAAGATGCATTTCTGAGTTGTGAACATGCGCATGACAGATGTTTCAACCACCCAACAAGTTACCTATGCACTCTGAAATATTTACTTTGACTTTGTAGCTTCTTCCTATCACCAGTTTCAAGAATCACACTTTGATCCCACAAAAACCCTCTTGGAGCGAATTCTTCCCTAGACATATGTAATTTGCATAGATTCCATCTACATGATATTCCGTGTTCCGTACATGCTACATACATGACGGCTTTGACAAACATTCATTCCTGAGTTGAGAGCATGTGGATTACTAATCTTTCATCCTCTATAAAAGTACTATTTTCATCTAGACACGTGTACACATTTTCACAAGCTTTCCCTAACACCAGGTTCGAATTCGTTCATTTTTCACAGAAAAATATTTCTGGAGCGTTTTCCACCTAACAGATGTGTAATTTACATGTATTCCAACAACATGGCATTCCGGGTTCCGTACATGCTACATGCATGACGGATTCGGCAATCATGCAGTTCTGACTTGTGAGCATGTGGATTACTGACCTTTCATCCACCAAACAATGCGTATATACACTTAGAATTATTTACTCTGACTTCATAGATTTTTCTATCACCAGGTTCTAAAATCGGACATCTGGCACCAGAAAACACTCTTTGAGCGAATTCTCACCAATACACATGTAATTTACATTGTTTACATAACCATGGCTTTCCGTATTACGAGCATGTTTCATGCATCACGGATTCCTCAAACATGCATTTCTGAGTTGTGAACATGCGCATGACTGATGTTTCAACCACCAAACAAGTTACCTATGCACTATGAATTATTTATTTTGACTTCGTAGCTTCTTCCTATCACCAGTTTCAAGAATCACACTTTGATCCCAGAAAATCCCTCTTGGAGCGAATTCTTCCCTAGACATATGTAATTTGAATAGAATCCATCTACATGATATTCCGTGTTCCGTACATGCTACATACATGACGGATTCGACAAATATACATTCCTGAGTTGAGGGCATCTGGATTACTAATCTTTCATCCTCTATAAAAGTACTATTTTCATCTAGACCCGTGTACACATTTTCACAAGCTTTCCCTAAAACCAGGTTCGAATTCGTGCATTTTTCACAAAAAAATATTTCTGGAGCGATTTCCACCTAATAGGTATGTAATTTACATGTATTCCAACAACATGGCATTCCGGGTTCCGTACATGCTACATGTATGACGGATTTGGCAATCATGCGTTTCTGACTTGTGAGCCTGTGGATTACAGACCTTTCACCCTCCGAACAAGGCGTATATAGACTTAGAAATATTTACTCTGACTTTATAGGTTTTTCCTATCACCAGGTTCTAAAATCGGACATTTGGCACCAGAAAACACTCTTTGAGCGAATTCTCACAAATACACATATAATTTACATTGTTTACATAACCATGGCATTCCGTATTACGAGCATGTTTCATGCATCTAGGATTCCTCAAACATGCATTTCTGAATTGTGTACATGCGCATGACTGATGTTTCAACCACCAAACCAGTTACCTATGCACTCTGAAATATTTACTTTGACTTTGTAGCTTCTTCCTATCACCAGTTTCAAGAATCACACTTTGATCCCAGAAAAACCCTCTTGGAGCGAATTCTTCCCTAGACATATGTAATTTGAATAGAATCCATCTACATGATATTCCGTGTTCCGTACATGCTACATACATGACGGATTCGACAAATATACATTCCTGAGTTGAGGGCATCTGGATTACTAATCTTTCATCCTCTATAAAAGTACTATTTTCATCTAGACCCGTGTACACATTTTCACAAGCTTTCCCTAAAACCAGGTTCGAATTCGTGCATTTTTCACAAAAAAATATTTCTGGAGCGATTTCCACCTAATAGGTATGTAATTTACATGAATTCCATCAATATGGCATTCCGGGTTCCGTACATGCTACATGCATGACGGATTCGGCAATCATGCAGTTCTGACTTGTGAGCATGTGGATTACTGACCTTTCATCCACCAAACAATGCGTATATACACTTACAATTATTTACTCTTACTTCGTAGATTTTTCTATCACCAGGTTCTAAAATCGGACATCTGGCAACAGAAAACACTCTTTGAGCGAATTCTCACCAATACACATGTAATTTACATTTTTTACATAACCATGGCATTCCGTATTACGAACATTTTTCATGCATCATGGATTCCTCAATCTTGAATATCTGAGTTGTGAACATGCGCATGACTGATGTTTCAACCACCAAACAAGTTACTTATGCACTCTGAAATATTTATTTTGACTTCGTAGCTTCTTCCTATCACCAGTTTCAAGAATCACACTTTGATCCCAGAAAAACCCTCTTGGAGCGAATTCTTCCCTAGACATATGTAATTTGAATAGATTCCATCTACATGATATTCCGTGTTCCGTACATGCTACATACATGACGGCTTTGACAAACATGCATTCCTAAGTTGAGAGCATGTTGATTACAAATCTTTCATCCTCTATTAAAGGAATATTTTCATCTAGACACGTGTACACATTTTCACAAGCTTTCCCTAACACCACGTTCGAATTCGAGCATTTTTCACAGAAAAATAGTTCTGGAGCGATTTGCACCTAATAGGTATGTAATTTACATGAATTCCATCAACATGGCTTTCCGGGTTCCGTATATGCTACATGTATGACGTATTTGACAAACATGCATTCCTGAGTTGATAGCATGTGGATTTCTAATCTTTCATTCTCTACAAAAGGAATATTTTCATCTAGACACGTGTAGAAATTTTCACAAGCTTTCCCAAACACCAGATTCAATTCGTGAATTTTTCACAGAAAAATAGTTCTGAAACGATTTCCACCTAACAGATATGTAATTTACATGTATTCCAACACCATGGCATTCCGGGTTCCGTACATTCTACATGTATGACGGATTTGACAATCATGCGTTTCTGACTTGTGAGCATGTGGATTAAAGATCTTTCACACTCCGAACAAGGCGTATAAAAACGTAGAAATATTTACTCTGACTTCATAGGTTTTTCTTATCACCAGGTTCTAAAATCGGACATTTGGCACCAGAAAAAACTATTTGAGCGAATACTCACCAATATACATGTAATTTACATTGTTTACATAACCATGGAATTCCGTATTACGAGCATGTTTCATACATCACGGATTCCTCAAACATGCATTTCTGAGTTGTGAACATGCGCATGACTGATGTTTCAACCACCAAACAAGTTACCTATGCACTCTGAAATATTTACTTTGACTTTGTAGCTTCTTCCTGTCACCAGTTTCAAGAATCACACTTTGATCCCACAAAAACCCTCTTGGAGCGAATTCTTCCCTAGACATATGTAATTTGCATAGATTCCATCTACATGATATTCCGTGTTACGTACATGCTACATACATGACGGATTCGACAAATATACATTCCTGAGTTGAGGGCATCTGGATTACTAATCTTTCCTCCTCTATAAAAGTACTATTTTCATCTAGACACGTGTACACATTTTCACAAGCTTTCCCTAACACCAGGTTCGAATTCGTTCATTTTTCACAGAAAAATAGTTCTGGAGCGTTTTCCACCTAACAGATATGTAATTTACATGTATTCCAACAACATGGCATTCCGGGTTCCGTACATGCTACATGCATGACGGATTCGGCAATCATGCAGTTCTGACTTGTGAGCATGTGGATTACTGACCTTTCATCCACCAAACAATGCGTATATACACTTGGAATTATTTACTCTGACTTCATAGATTTTTCTATCACCAGGTTCTAAAATCGGACATCTGGCACCAGAAAACACTCTTTGAGCGAATTCTCACCAATACACATGTAATTTACATTGTTTACATAACCATGGCATTCCGTATTACGAGCATGTTTCATGCATCACGGATTCCTCAAACATGCATTTCTGAGTTGTGAACATGCGCATGACTGATGTTTCAACCACCAAACAAGTTACCTATGCACTATGAAATAATTATTTTGACTTCGTAGCTTCTTCCTATCACCAGTTTCAAGAATCACACTTTGATCCCACAAAAACCCTCTTGGAGCGAATTCTTCCCTAGACATATGTAATTTGAATAGAATCCATCTACATGATATTCCGTGTTCCTTACATGCTACATACATGACGGCTTTGACAAACATGCATTCCTGAGTTGAGAGCATGTGGATTACTAATCTTTCATCCTCTATAAAAGGAATATTTTCATCTAGACACGTGAACAGATTTTCACAAGCTTTCCCTAACACCAGGTTCGAATTCGTTCATTTTTCACAGAAAAATAGTTCTGGAGCGTTTTCCACCTAACAGATGTGTAATTTACATGTATTCCAACAACATGGCATTCCGGGTTCCGTACATGCTACATGTATGACGGATTTGGCAATCATGCGTTTCTGACTTGTGAGCATGTGGATTACAGACCTTTCACCCTCCGAACAAGGCGTATATAGACTTAGAAATATTTACTCTGACTTTATAGGTTTTTCCTATCACCAGGTTCTAAAATCGGACATTTGGCACCAGAAAACACTCTTTGAGCGAATTCTCACAAATACACATGTAATTTACATTGTTTACGTAACCATGGCATTCCGTATTACGAGCATGTTTCATGCATCTCGGATTCCTCAAACATGCATTTCTGAATAGTGAACATGCGCATGACTGATGTTTCAACCACCAAAAAAGTTACCTATGCACTCTGAAATATTTATTTGACTTTGTAGCTTCTTCCTATCACCAGTTTCAAGAATCACACTTTGATCCCACAAAAACCCTCTTGGAGCGAATTCTTCCCTAGACATATGTAATTTGCATAGATTCCATCTACATGATATTCCGTGTTCCGTACATGCTACATACATGACGGCTTTGACAAACATGCATTCCTGAGTTGAGAGCATGTGGATTACTAATCTTCATCCTCTATAAAAGTACTATTTTCATCTAGACACGTGTACACATTTTCACAAGCTTTCCCTAACACCAGGTTCGAATTCGTTCATTTTTCACAGAAAAATAGTTCTGGAGCGTTTTCCACCTAACAGATGTGTAATTTACATGTATTCCAACAACATGGCATTCCAGGTTCCGTACATGCTACATGCATGACGGATTCGGCAATCATGCAGTTCTGACTTGTGAGCATGTGGATTACAGACCTTTCATCCACCAAACAATGCGTATATACACATAGAATTATTTACTCTGACTTCATAGATTTTTCTATCACCAGCTTCTAAAATTGGACATCTGGCACCAGAAAACACTCTTTGAGCGAATTCTCACCAATACACATGTAATTTACATTGTTTACATAACCATGGCATTCCGTATTACGAGCATGTTTCATGCATCACGGATTCCTCAAACATGAATTTCTGAGTTGTGAACATGCGCATGACTGATGTTTCAACCACCAAACAAGTTACCTATGCACTATGGAATATTTATTTTGACTTCGTAGCTTCTTCCTATCACCAGTTTCAAGAATCACACTTTGATCCCAGAAAAACACTCTTGGAGCGAATTCTTCCCTAGACATATGTAATTTGAATAGAATCCATCTACATAATATTCCGTGTTCCTTACATGCTACATAAATGACGGCTTTGACAAACATGCATTCCTGAGTTGAGAGCATGTGGATTACTAATCTTTCATCCTCTATAAAAGGAATATTTTCATCTAGACCCGTGTACACATTTTCACAAGCTTTCCCTAAAACCAGGTTCGAATTCGTGCATTTTTCACAAAAAAATATTTCTGGAGCGATTTCCACCTAATAGGTATGTAATTTACATGAATTCCATCAATATGGCATTCCGGGTTCCGTACATGCTACATGCATGACGGATTCGGCAATCATGCAGTTCTGACTTGTGAGCATGTGGATTACTGACCTTTCATCCACCAAACAATGCGTATATACACTTACAATTATTTACTCTTACTTCGTAGATTTTTCTATCACCAGGTTCTAAAATCGGACATCTGGCAACAGAAAACACTCTTTGAGCGAATTCTCACCAATACACATGTAATTTACATTTTTTACATAACCATGGCATTCCGTATTACGAACATTTTTCATGCATCATGGATTCCTCAATCTTGAATATCTGAGTTGTGAACATGCGCATGACTGATGTTTCAACCACCAAACAAGTTACTTATGCACTCTGAAATATTTATTTTGACTTCGTAGCTTCTTCCTATCACCAGTTTCAAGAATCACACTTTGATCCCAGAAAAACCCTCTTGGAGCGAATTCTTCCCTAGACATATGTAATTTGAATAGATTCCATCTACATGATATTCCGTGTTCCGTACATGCTACATACATGACGGCTTTGACAAACATGCATTCCTAAGTTGAGAGCATGTTGATTACAAATCTTTCATCCTCTATTAAAGGAATATTTTCATCTAGACACGTGTACACATTTTCACAAGCTTTCCCTAACACCACGTTCGAATTCGAGCATTTTTCACAGAAAAATAGTTCTGGAGCGATTTGCACCTAATAGGTATGTAATTTACATGAATTCCATCAACATGGCTTTCCGGGTTCCGTATATGCTACATGTATGACGTATTTGACAAACATGCATTCCTGAGTTGATAGCATGTGGATTTCTAATCTTTCATTCTCTACAAAAGGAATATTTTCATCTAGACACGTGTAGAAATTTTCACAAGCTTTCCCAAACACCAGTTTCAATTCGTGAATTTTTCACAGAAAAATAGTTCTGAAACGATTTCCACCTAACAGATATGTAATTTACATGTATTCCAACACCATGGCATTCCGGGTTCCGTACATTCTACATGTATGACGGATTTGACAATCATGCGTTTCTGACTTGTGAGCATGTGGATTAAAGATCTTTCACACTCCGAACAAGGCGTATAAAAACGTAGAAATATTTACTCTGACTTCATAGGTTTTTCCTATCACCAGGTTCTAAAATCGGACATTTGGCACCAGAAAAAACTATTTGAGCGAATACTCACCAATATACATGTAATTTACATTGTTTACATAACCATGGAATTCCGTATTACGAGCATGTTTCATACATCACGGATTCCTCAAACATGCATTTCTGAGTTGTGAACATGCGCATGACTGATGTTTCAACCACCAAACAAGTTACCTATGCACTCTGAAATATTTACTTTGACTTTGTAGCTTCTTCCTGTCACCAGTTTCAAGAATCACACTTTGATCCCACAAAAACCCTCTTGGAGCGAATTCTTCCCTAGACATATGTAATTTGCATAGATTCCATCTACATGATATTCCGTGTTACGTACATGCTACATACATGACGGATTCGACAAATATACATTCCTGAGTTGAGGGCATCTGGATTACTAATCTTTCCTCCTCTATAAAAGTACTATTTTCATCTAGACACGTGTACACATTTTCACAAGCTTTCCCTAACACCAGGTTCGAATTCGTTCATTTTTCACAGAAAAATAGTTCTGGAGCGTTTTCCACCTAACAGATATGTAATTTACATGTATTCCAACAACATGGCATTCCGGGTTCCGTACATGCTACATGCATGACGGATTCGGCAATCATGCAGTTCTGACTTGTGAGCATGTGGATTACTGACCTTTCATCCACCAAACAATGCGTATATACACTTAGAATTATTTACTCTGACTTCATAGATTTTTCTATCACCAGGTTCTAAAATCGGACATCTGGCACCAGAAAACACTCTTTGAGCGAATTCTCACCAATACACATGTAATTTACATTGTTTACATAACCATGGCATTCCGTATTACGAGCATGTTTCATGCATCACGGATTCCTCAAACATGCATTTCTGAGTTGTGAACATGCGCATGACTGATGTTTCAACCACCAAACAAGTTACCTATGCACTATGAAATAATTATTTTGACTTCGTAGCTTCTTCCTATCACCAGTTTCAAGAATCACACTTTGATCCCACAAAAACCCTCTTGGAGCGAATTCTTCCCTAGACATATGTAATTTGAATAGAATCCATCTACATGATATTCCGTGTTCCTTACATGCTACATACATGACGGCTTTGACAAACATGCATTCCTGAGTTGAGAGCATGTGGATTACTAATCTTTCATCCTCTATAAAAGGAATATTTTCATCTAGACACGTGAACACATTTTCACAAGCTTTCCCTAACACCAGGTTCGAATTCGTTCATTTTTCACAGAAAAATAGTTCTGGAGCGTTTTCCACCTAACAGATATGTAATTTACATGTATTCCAACAACATGGCATTCCGGGTTCCGTACATGCTACATGTATGACGGATTTGGCAATCATGCGTTTCTGACTTGTGAGCATGTGGATTACAGACCTTTCACCCTCCGAACAAGGCGTATATAGACTTAGAAATATTTACTCTGACTTTATAGGTTTTTCCTATCACCAGGTTCTAAAATCGGACATTTGGCACCAGAAAACACTCTTTGAGCGAATTCTCACAAATACACATGTAATTTACATTGTTTACATAACCATGGCATTCCGTATTACGAGCATGTTTCATGCATCTCGGATTCCTCAAACATGCATTTCTGAATAGTGAACATGCGCATGACTGATGTTTCAACCACCAAAAAAGTTACCTATGCACTCTGAAATATTTATTTGACTTTGTAGCTTCTTCCTATCACCAGTTTCAAGAATCACACTTTGATCCCACAAAAACCCTCTTGGAGCGAATTCTTCCCTAGACATATGTAATTTGCATAGATTCCATCTACATGATATTCCGTGTTCCGTACATGCTACATACATGACGGCTTTGACAAACATGCATTCCTGAGTTGAGAGCATGTGGATTACTAATCTTCATCCTCTATAAAAGTACTATTTTCATCTAGACACGTGTACACATTTTCACAAGCTTTCCCTAACACCAGGTTCGAATTCGTTCATTTTTCACAGAAAAATAGTTCTGGAGCGTTTTCCACCTAACAGATGTGTAATTTACATGTATTCCAACAACATGGCATTCCAGGTTCCGTACATGCTACATGCATGACGGATTCGGCAATCATGCAGTTCTGACTTGTGAGCATGTGGATTACAGACCTTTCATCCACCAAACAATGCGTATATACACATAGAATTATTTACTCTGACTTCATAGATTTTTCTATCACCAGCTTCTAAAATTGGACATCTGGCACCAGAAAACACTCTTTGAGCGAATTCTCACCAATACACATGTAATTTACATTGTTTACATAACCATGGCATTCCGTATTACGAGCATGTTTCATGCATCACGGATTCCTCAAACATGAATTTCTGAGTTGTGAACATGCGCATGACTGATGTTTCAACCACCAAACAAGTTACCTATGCACTATGGAATATTTATTTTGACTTCGTAGCTTCTTCCTATCACCAGTTTCAAGAATCACACTTTGATCCCAGAAAAACACTCTTGGAGCGAATTCTTCCCTAGACATATGTAATTTGAATAGAATCCATCTACATAATATTCCGTGTTCCTTACATGCTACATAAATGACGGCTTTGACAAACATGCATTCCTGAGTTGAGAGCATGTGGATTACTAATCTTTCATCCTCTATAAAAGGAATATTTTCATCTAGACACGTGTACACATTTTCACAAGCTTTCCCTAACACCAGGTTCGAATTCGTTCATTTTTCACAGAAAAATAGTTCTGGAGCGTTTTCCACCTAACAGATATGTAATTTACATGTATTCCAACAACATGGCATTCCGGGTTCCGTACATGCTACATGTATGACGGATTTGGCAATCATGCGTTTCTGACTTGTGAGCATGTGGATTACAGACCTTTCACCCTCCGAACATGGCGTATATAGACTTAGAAATATTTACTCTGACTTTATAGGTTTTTCCTATCACCAGGTTCTAAAATCGGACATTTGGCACCAGAAAACACTCTTTGAGCGAATTCTCACAAATACACATGTAATTTACATTGTTTACATAACCATGGCATTCCGTATTACAAGCATGTTTCATGCATCTCGGATTCCTCAATCTTGAATATCTGAGTTGTGAACATGCGCATGACTGATGTTTCAACCACCAAACAAGTTACTTATGCACTCTGAAATATTTATTTTGACTTCGTAGCTTCTTCCTATCACCAGTTTCAAGAATCACACTTTGATCCCAGAAAAACCCTCTTGGAGCGAATTCTTCCCTAGACATATGTAATTTGAATAGATTCCATCTACATGATATTCCGTGTTCCGTACATGCTACATACATGACGGCTTTGACAAACATGCATTCCTAAGTTGAGAGCATGTTGATTACAAATCTTTCATCCTCTATTAAAGGAATATTTTCATCTAGACACGTGTACACATTTTCACAAGCTTTCCCTAACACCACGTTCGAATTCGAGCATTTTTCACAGAAAAATAGTTCTGGAGCGATTTGCACCTAATAGGTATGTAATTTACATGAATTCCATCAACATAGCTTTCCGGGTTCCGTATATGCTACATGTATGACGTATTTGACAAACATGCATTCCTGAGTTGATAGCATGTGGATTTCTAATCTTTCATTCTCTACAAAAGGAATATTTTCATCTAGACACGTGTAGAAATTTTCACAAGCTTTCCCAAACACCAGATTCAATTCGTGAATTTTTCACAGAAAAATAGTTCTGAAACGATTTCCACCTAACAGATATGTAATTTACATGTATTCCAACACCATGGCATTCCGGGTTCCGTACATTCTACATGTATGACGGATTTGACAATCATGCGTTTCTGACTTGTGAGCATGTGGATTAAAGATCTTTCACCCTCCGAACAAGGCGTATAAAAACGTAGAAATATTTACTCTGACTTCATAGGTTTTTCCTATCACCAGGTTCTAAAATCGGACATTTGGCACCAGAAAAAACTATTTGAGCGAATACTCACCAGTATACATGTAATTTACATTGTTTACATAACCATGGAATTCCGTATTACGAGCATGTTTCATACATCACGGATTCCTCAAACATGCATTTCTGAGTTGTGAACATGCGCATGACTGATGTTTCAACCACCAAACAAGTTACCTATGCACTCTGAAATATTTACTTTGACTTTGTAGCTTCTTCCTGTCACCAGTTTCAAGAATCACACTTTGATCCCACAAAAACCCTCTTGGAGCGAATTCTTCCCTAGACATATGTAATTTGCATAGATTCCATCTACATGATATTCCGTGTTACGTACATGCTACATACATGACGGATTCGACAAATATACATTCCTGAGTTGAGGGCATCTGGATTACTAATCTTTCCTCCTCTATAAAAGTACTATTTTCATCTAGACACGTGTACACATTTTCACAAGCTTTCCCTAAAACCAGGTTCGAATTCGTGCATTTTTCACAAAAAAATATTTCTGGAGCGATTTCCACCTAATAGGTATGTAATTTACATGAATTCCATCAACATGGCATTCCGGGTTCCGTACATGCTACATGCATGACGGATTCGGCAATCATGCAGTTCTGACTTGTGAGCATGTGGATTACTGACCTTTCATCCACCAAACAATGCGTATATACACTTAGAATTATTTACTCTGACTTCATAGATTTTTCTATCACCAGGTTCTAAAATCGGACATTTGGCACCAGAAAACACTCTTTGAGCGAATTCTCACAAATACACATGTAATTTACATTGTTTACATAACCATGGCATTCCGTATTACGAGCATGTTTCATGCATCTCGGATTCCTCAAACATGCATTTCTGAATAGTGAACATGCGCATGACTGATGTTTCAACCACCAAAAAAGTTACCTATGCACTCTGAAATATTTATTTGACTTTGTAGCTTCTTCCTATCACCAGTTTCAAGAATCACACTTTGATCCCACAAAAACCCTCTTGGAGCGAATTCTTCCCTAGACATATGTAATTTGCATAGATTCCATCTACATGATATTCCGTGTTCCGTACATGCTACATACATGACGGCTTTGACAAACATGCATTCCTGAGTTGAGAGCATGTGGATTACTAATCTTCATCCTCTATAAAAGTACTATTTTCATCTAGACACGTGTACACATTTTCACAAGCTTTCCCTAACACCAGGTTCGAATTCGTTCATTTTTCACAGAAAAATAGTTCTGGAGCGTTTTCCACCTAACAGATGTGTAATTTACATGTATTCCAACAACATGGCATTCCAGGTTCCGTACATGCTACATGCATGACGGATTCGGCAATCATGCAGTTCTGACTTGTGAGCATGTGGATTACAGACCTTTCATCCACCAAACAATGCGTATATACACATAGAATTATTTACTCTGACTTCATAGATTTTTCTATCACCAGCTTCTAAAATTGGACATCTGGCACCAGAAAACACTCTTTGAGCGAATTCTCACCAATACACATGTAATTTACATTGTTTACATAACCATGGCATTCCGTATTACGAGCATGTTTCATGCATCACGGATTCCTCAAACATGAATTTCTGAGTTGTGAACATGCGCATGACTGATGTTTCAACCACCAAACAAGTTACCTATGCACTATGGAATATTTATTTTGACTTCGTAGCTTCTTCCTATCACCAGTTTCAAGAATCACACTTTGATCCCAGAAAAACACTCTTGGAGCGAATTCTTCCCTAGACATATGTAATTTGAATAGAATCCATCTACATAATATTCCGTGTTCCTTACATGCTACATAAATGACGGCTTTGACAAACATGCATTCCTGAGTTGAGAGCATGTGGATTACTAATCTTTCATCCTCTATAAAAGGAATATTTTCATCTAGACACGTGTACACATTTTCACAAGCTTTCCCTAACACCAGGTTCGAATTCGTTCATTTTTCACAGAAAAATAGTTCTGGAGCGTTTTCCACCTAACAGATATGTAATTTACATGTATTCCAACAACATGGCATTCCGGGTTCCGTACATGCTACATGTATGACGGATTTGGCAATCATGCGTTTCTGACTTGTGAGCATGTGGATTACAGACCTTTCACCCTCCGAACATGGCGTATATAGACTTAGAAATATTTACTCTGACTTTATAGGTTTTTCCTATCACCAGGTTCTAAAATCGGACATTTGGCACCAGAAAACACTCTTTGAGCGAATTCTCACAAATACACATGTAATTTACATTGTTTACATAACCATGGCATTCCGTATTACAAGCATGTTTCATGCATCTCGGATTCCTCAATCTTGAATATCTGAGTTGTGAACATGCGCATGACTGATGTTTCAACCACCAAACAAGTTACTTATGCACTCTGAAATATTTATTTTGACTTCGTAGCTTCTTCCTATCACCAGTTTCAAGAATCACACTTTGATCCCAGAAAAACCCTCTTGGAGCGAATTCTTCCCTAGACATATGTAATTTGAATAGATTCCATCTACATGATATTCCGTGTTCCGTACATGCTACATACATGACGGCTTTGACAAACATGCATTCCTAAGTTGAGAGCATGTTGATTACAAATCTTTCATCCTCTATTAAAGGAATATTTTCATCTAGACACGTGTACACATTTTCACAAGCTTTCCCTAACACCACGTTCGAATTCGAGCATTTTTCACAGAAAAATAGTTCTGGAGCGATTTGCACCTAATAGGTATGTAATTTACATGAATTCCATCAACATAGCTTTCCGGGTTCCGTATATGCTACATGTATGACGTATTTGACAAACATGCATTCCTGAGTTGATAGCATGTGGATTTCTAATCTTTCATTCTCTACAAAAGGAATATTTTCATCTA
This sequence comes from Vicugna pacos, assembly GCF_048564905.1. Lineage (NCBI taxonomy): Eukaryota > Metazoa > Chordata > Mammalia > Artiodactyla > Camelidae > Vicugna > Vicugna pacos. The sequence goes on along the minus strand of NW_027328741.1, from coordinate 20,125,125 downwards.
GACACGTGTAGAAATTTTCACAAGCTTTCCCAAACACCAGATTCAATTCGTGAATTTTTCACAGAAAAATAGTTCTGAAACGATTTCCACCTAACAGATATGTAATTTACATGTATTCCAACACCATGGCATTCCGGGTTCCGTACATTCTACATGTATGACGGATTTGACAATCATGCGTTTCTGACTTGTGAGCATGTGGATTAAAGATCTTTCACCCTCCGAACAAGGCGTATAAAAACGTAGAAATATTTACTCTGACTTCATAGGTTTTTCCTATCACCAGGTTCTAAAATCGGACATTTGGCACCAGAAAAAACTATTTGAGCGAATACTCACCAATATACATGTAATTTACATTGTTTACATAACCATGGAATTCCGTATTACGAGCATGTTTCATACATCACGGATTCCTCAAACATGCATTTCTGAGTTGTGAACATGCGCATGACTGATGTTTCAACCACCAAACAAGTTACCTATGCACTCTGAAATATTTACTTTGACTTTGTAGCTTCTTCCTGTCACCAGTTTCAAGAATCACACTTTGATCCCACAAAAACCCTCTTGGAGCGAATTCTTCCCTAGACATATGTAATTTGCATAGATTCCATCTACATGATATTCCGTGTTACGTACATGCTACATACATGACGGATTCGACAAATATACATTCCTGAGTTGAGGGCATCTGGATTACTAATCTTTCCTCCTCTATAAAAGTACTATTTTCATCTAGACACGTGTACACATTTTCACAAGCTTTCCCTAAAACCAGGTTCGAATTCGTGCATTTTTCACAAAAAAATATTTCTGGAGCGATTTCCACCTAATAGGTATGTAATTTACATGAATTCCATCAACATGGCATTCCGGGTTCCGTACATGCTACATGCATGACGGATTCGGCAATCATGCAGTTCTGACTTGTGAGCATGTGGATTACTGACCTTTCATCCACCAAACAATGCGTATATACACTTAGAATTATTTACTCTGACTTCATAGATTTTTCTATCACCAGGTTCTAAAATCGGACATTTGGCACCAGAAAACACTCTTTGAGTGAATTCTCACCAATACACATGTAATTTACATTGTTTACATAACCATGGCATTCCGTATTACGAGCATGTTTCATGCATCACGGATTCCTCAAACATGCATTTCTGAGTTGTGAACATGCGCATGACTGATGTTTCAACCACCAAACAAGTTACTTATGCACTCTGAAATATTTACTTTGACTTTGTAGCTTCTTCCTATCACCAGTTTCAAGAATCACACTTTGATCCCACAAAAAACCTCTTGGAGCGAATTATTCCCTAGACATATGTAATTTGCATAGATTCCATCTACATGATATTCCGTGTTCCGTACATGCTACATACATGACGGATTCGACAAATATACATTCCTGAGTTGAGGGCATCTGGATTACTAATCTTTCCTCCTCTATAAAAGTACTATTTTCATCTAGACACGTGTACACAATTTCACAAGCTTTCCCTAAAACCAGGTTCGAATTCGTGCATTTTTCACAAAAAAATATTTCTGGAGCGATTTCCACCTAATAGGTATGTAATTTACATGAATTCCATCAACATGGCATTCCGGGTTCTGTACATGCTACATGCATGACGGATTCGGCAATCATGCAGTTCTGACTTGTGAGCATGTGGATTACTGACCTTTCATCCACCAAACAATGCGTATATACACTTAGACTTATTTACTCTGACTTCATAGATTTTTCTATCACCAGGTTCAAAAATCGGACATCTGGCACCAGAAAACACTCTTTGAGCGATTTCTCACCAATACACATGTAATTTACATTGTTTACATAAGCAAGGCATTCCGTATTACGAACATGTTTCATGCATCACGGATTCCTCAAACTTGAATTTCTGAGTTGTGAACATGCGAATGAGTGATTTTTCAAACACCAAACAACTTACCTATGCACTATGAAATATTGATTTTGACTTCGTAGCTTCTTCCTATCACCAGTTTCAAGAATCACACTTTGATCCCAGAAAAACCTTCTTGGAGCGAATTCTTCCCTAGACATATGTAATTTGATTAGAATCCATCTACATGATATTCCGTGTTCCTTACATGCTACATACATGACGGCTTTGACAAACATGCATTCCTGAGTTGAGAGCATGTGGATTATTAATCTTTCATCCTGTATAAAAGGAATATTTTCATCTAGACACGTGTACACATTTTCACAAGCTTTCCCTAACACCATGTTCGAATTCGTTCATTTTTCACAGAAAAATAGTTCTGGAGCGTTTTCCACCTAACAGATATGTAATTTACATGTATTCCAACAACATGGCATTCCGGGTTCCGTACATGCTACATGTATGACGGATTTGGCAATCATGCGTTTCTGACTTGTGAGCATGTGGATTACAGACCTTTCACCCTCCGAACATGGCGTATATAGACTTAGAAATATTTACTCTGACTTTATAGGTTTTTCCTATCACCAGGTTCAAAAATCGGACATTTGGCACCAGAAAACACTCTTTGAGCGAATTCTCACAAATACACATGTAATTTACATTGTTTACATAACCATGGCATTCCGTATTACGAGCATGTTTCATGCATCTCGGATTCCTCAAACATGCATTTCTGAATAGTGAACATGTGCATGACTGATGTTTCAATCACCAAACATGTTACCTATGCACTCTGAAATAATTCCTTTGACTTTGTAGCTTCTTCTTATCACCAGTTTCAAGAATCACACTTTGATCCCACAAAAACCCTCTTGGAGCGAATTCTTCCCTAGACATATGTAATTTGCATAGATTCCATCTACATGTTATTCCTTGTTCCGTACATGCTACATATATGACGGCTTTGACAAACATGAATTCCTGAGTTGAGAGCATGTGGATTACTAATCTTTCATCCTCTATAAAAGTACTATTTTCATCTAGACACGTGTACACATTTTCACAAGCTTTCCCTAACACCAGGTTCGAATTCGTTCATTTTTCACAGAAAAATAGTTCTGGAGCGTTTTCCACCTAACAGATATGTAATTTACATGTATTCCAACAACATGGCATTCCGGGTTCCGTACATGCTACATGCATGACGGCTTCGGCAATCATGCAGTTCTGACTTGTGAGCATGTGGATTACTGACCTTTCATCCACCAAACAATGCGTATATACACTTAGAATTATTTACTCTGACTTCATAGATTTTTCTATCACCAGGTTTCTAAATTGGACATTTGGCACCAGAAAACACTCTTTGAGCGAATTCTCAAAAATACACATGTAATTTACATTGTTTACATAACCATGGCATTCCGTATTACGAGCATGTTTCATGCATCTCGGATTCTTCAAACATGCATTTCTGAATAGTGATCATGCGCATGACTGATGTTTCAACCACCAAACAAGTTACCTATGCACTCTGAAATATTTTCTTTGACTTTGTAGCTTCTTCCTATCACCAGTTTCAAGAATCACACTTTGATCCCACAAAAAACCTCTTGGAGCGAATTCTTCCCTAGACATATGTAATTTGCATAGATTCCATCTACATGATATTCCGTGTTCCGTACATGCTACATACATGACGGCTTTGACAAACATGCATTCCTGAGTTGAGATCATGTGGATAATAATCTTTCATCCTCTATAAAAGCACTATATTCATCTAGACACGTGTACACATTTTCACAATCTTTCCCTAACACCAGGTTCGAATTCGTTCATTTTTCACAGAAAAATAGTTCTGGAGCATTTTCCACCTAACAGATATGTAATTTACATGTATTCCAACAACATGGCATTCCGGGTTCCGTACATGCTACATGCATGACGGACTCGGCAATCATGCAGTTCTGACTTGTGAGCATGTGGATTACTGACCTTTCATCCACCAAACAATGCGTATATACACTTAGAATTATTTACTCTGACTTCATAGATTTTTCTATCACCAGGATCTAAAATCGGACATCTGGCACCAGAAAACACTCTTTGAGCGAATTCTCACCAATACACATGTAATTTACATTGTTTACATAACCATGGCATTCCGTATTACGAGCATGTTTCATGCATCACGGATTCCTCAAACTTGAATTTCTGAGTTATGAACATGTGCATGACAGATGTTTCAACCACCAAACAAGTTACCTATGCACTATGAAATATTTATTTTGACTTCGTAGCTTCTTCCTATCACCAGTTTCAAGAATCACACTTTGATCCCAGAAAATCCCTCTTGGAGCGAATTCTTCCCTAGACATATGTAATTTGAATAGAATCCATCTACATGATATTCCGTGTTCCTTACATGCTACATACATGACGGCTTTGACAAACATGCATTCCTGAGTTGAGAGCATGTGGATTATTAATCTTTCATCCTCTATAAAAGTACTATTTTCATCTAGACACGTGTACACATTTTCACAAGCTTTCCCTAAAACCAGGTTCGAATTCGTTCATTTTTCACAGAAAAATAGTTCTGGAACGATTTCCACCTTACAGATATGTAATTTAAATGTATTCCAACAACATGGCATTCCGGGTTCCGTACATGCTACATGTATGATAGATTTGGCAGTCATGCGTTTCTGACTTGTGAGCATGTTGATACAGACCATTCAACCTCCGAACAATGTGTATATAGACTTAGAAATATTTACTCTGTCTTCATATGTTTTTCCTATCACCAGGTTCTAAAATCGGACATTTGGCACCAGAAAACACTCTTTGAGCGAATTCTCACAAATACACATGTAATTTACATTGTTTACATAACCATGGCATTCCGTATTACGAGCATGTTTCATGCATCTCGGATTCCTCAAACATGCATTTCTGAATAGTGAACATGCACATGACTGATGTTTCAACCACCAAACAAGTTACCTATGCACTTTGAAATATTTACTTTGACTTTGTAGCTTCTTCCTATCACCAGTTTCAAGAATCACACTTTGATCCCACAAAAACCCTCTTGGAGCGAATTCTTCCCTAGACATATGTAATTTGCATAGATTCCATCTACATGATATTCCGTGTTCCGTACATGCTACGTACATGACGGAATCGACAAATATACCTTCCTGAGTTGAGGGCATCTGGATTACTAATCTTTCCTCCTCTATAAAAGTACTATTTTCATCAAGACACGTGTACACATTTTCACAAGCTTTCCCTAAAACCAGGTTCGAATTCGTGCATTTTTCACAAAAAAATAGTTCTGGAGCGATTTCCACCTAATAGGTATGTAATTTACATGAATTCCATCAACATGGCATTCCGGGTTCCGTACATGCTACATGCATGACAGATTCGGCAATCATTCAGTTCTGACTTGTGAGCATGTGGATTACTGACCTTTCCTCCACCAAACAATGCGTATATACACTTAGAATTATTTACTCTGACTTCATAGATTTTTCTATCACCAGGTTCTAAAATCGGACATCTGGCACCAGAAAACACTCTTTGAGCGAATTCTCACCAATACACATGTAATTTACATTGTTTACATAACCATGGCATTCCGTATTACGAACATGTTTCATGCATCACGGATTCCTCAAACTTGAATTTCTGAGTTGTGAACATGCGCATGACTGATATTTCAAACACCAAGCAAGTTATTTATGCACTATGAAATATTAATTTTGACTTCGTAGCTTCTTCCTATCACCAGTTTCAAGAATCACACTTTGATCCCAGAATAATCCTCTTGGAGCGAATTCTTCCCTAGATATATGTAATTTGAATAGTTTCCATCTACATGATATTCCGTGTTCCTTACATGCTACATACATGACGGCTTTGACAAACATGCATTCCTGAGTTGAGAGCATGTGGATTATTAATCTTTCATCCTGCATAAAAGGAATATTTTCATCTAGACACGTGTACACATTTTCACAAGCTTTCCCTAACACCATGTTCGAATTCGTTCATTTTTCACAGAAAAATAGTTCTGGAGCGTTTTCCACCTAACAGATATGTAATTTACATGTATTCCAACAACATGGCATTCCGGGTTCCGTACATGCTACATGTATGACGGATTTGGCAATCATGCGTTTCTGACTTGTGAGCATGTGGATTACAGACCTTTCACCCTCCGAACAAGGCGTATATAGACTTAGAAATATTTACTCTGACTTTATAGGTTTTTCCTATCACCAGGTTCTAAAATCGGACATTTGGCACCAGAAAACACTCTTTGAGCGAATTCTCACAAATACACATGTAATTTACATTGTTTACATAACCATGGCATTCCGTATTACGAGCATGTTTCATGCATCTCGGATTCCTCAAACATGCATTTCTGAACAGTGAACATTCGCATGACTGATGTTTCAATCACCAAACAAGTTACCTATGCACTCTGAAATAATTACTTTGACTTTGTAGCTTCTTCCTATCACCAGTTTCAAGAATCACACTTTGATCCCACAAAAACCCTCTTAGAGCGAATTCTTCCCTAGACATATGTAATTTGCATAGAATCCATCTACATGATATTTCTTGTTCCGTACATGCTACATACATGACGGCTTTGACAAACATGCATTCCTGAGTTGAGAGCATGTGGATTACTAATCTTTCATCCTCTATAAAAGTACTATTTTCATCTAGACACGTGTACACATTTTCACAAGCTTTCCCTAACACCAGGTTCGAATTCGTTCATTTTTCACAGAAAAATAGTTCTGGAGCGTTTTCCACCTAACAGATATGTAATTTACATGTATTCCAACAACATGGCATTCCGGGTTCCGTACATGCTACATGCATGACGGATTCGGCAATCATGCAGTTCTGACTTGTGAGCATGTGGATTACTGACCTTTCATCCACCAAACAATGCGTATATACACTTAGAATTATTTACTCTGACTTCATAGATTTTTCTATCACCAGGTTTCTAAATTGGACATCTGGCACCAGAAAACACTCTTTGAGCGAATTCTCAAAAATACACATGTAATTTACATTGTTTACATAACCATGGCATTCCGTATTACGAGCATGTTTCATGCATCACGGATTCCTCAAACATGCATTTCTGAGTTGTGAACATGCGCATGACTGATGTTTCAACCACCAAACAAGTTACCTATGCACTATGAAATATTTATTTTGACTTCGTAGCTTCTTCCTATCACCAGTTTCAAGAATCACACTTTGATCCCAGAAAAACCCTCTTGGAGCGAATTCTTTCCTAGACATATGTAATTTGAATAGAATCCATCTACATGATATTCCGTGTTCCTTACATGCTACATACATGACGGCTTTGACAAACATGCATTCCTGAGTTGAGAGCATGTGGATTACTAATCTTTCATCCTCTATAAAAGGAATATTTTCATCTAGACACGTGTACACATTTTCACAAGCTTTCCCTAACACCAGGTTCGAATTCGTTCATTTTTCACAGAAAAATAGTTCTGGAGCGTTTTCCACCTAATAGATATGTAATTTACATGTATTCCAACAACATGGCATTCCGGGTTCCGTACATGCTACATGTATGACGGATTTGGAAATCATGCGTTTCTGACTTGTGAGCATGTGGATTACAGACCTTTCACCCTCCGAACAAGGCGTATATAGACTTAGAAATATTTACTCTGACTTTATAGGTTTTTCCTATCACCAGGTTCTAAAATCGGACATTTGGCACCAGAAAACACTCTTTGAGCGAATTCTCACAAATACACATGTAATTTACATTGTTTACATAACCATGGCATTCCGTATTACGAGCATGTTTCATGCATCTCGGATTCCTCAAACATGCATTTCTGAATAGTGAACATGCGCATGACTGATGTTTCAATCGCCAAACAAGTTACCTATGCACTCTGAAATATTTACTTTGACTTTGTAGCTTCTTCCTATCACCAGTTTCAAGAATCACACTTTGATCCCACAAAAACCCTCTTGGAGCGTATTCTTCCCTAGACATATGTAATTTGCATAGATTCCATCTACATGATATTCCGTGTTCCGTACATGCTACATACATGACGGCTTTGACAAACATGCATTCCTGAGTTGAGAGCATGTGGATTACTAATCTTTCATCCTCTATAAAAGTACTATATTCATCTAGACACGTGTACACATTTTCACAAGCTTTCCCTAACACCAGGTTCGAATTCGTTCATTTTTCACAGAAAAATAGTTCTGGAGCGTTTTCCACCTAACAGATGTGTAATTTACATGTATTCCAACAACATGGCATTCCGGGTTCCGTACATGCTACATGCATGATGTATTCGGCAATCATGCAGTTCTGACTTGTGAGCATGTGGATTACTGACCTTTCATCCACCAAACAATGCGTATATACACTTAGAATTATTTACTCTGACTTCATAGATTTTTCTATCACCAGGTTATAAAATCGGACATCTGGCACCAGAAAACACTCTTTGAGCGAATTCTCACCAATACACATGTAATTTACATTGTTTACATAACCATGGCATTCCGTATTACGAGCATGTTTCATGCATCACGGATTCCTCAAACATGCATTTCTGAGTTTTGAACATGCGCATGACTGATGTTTCAACCACCAAACAAGTTACCTATGCACTATGAAATATTTATTTTGACTTCGTAGCTCCTTCCTATCACCAGTTTCAAGAATCACACTTTGATCCCACAAAAACCCTCTTGGAGCGAATTCTTCCCTAGACATATGTAATTTGAATAGAATCCATCTACATGATATTCCGTGTTCCTTACATGCTACATACGTGACGGCTTTGACAAACATGCATTCCTGAGTTGAGAGCATGTGGATTACTAATCTTTCATCCTCTATTAAAGTACTATTTTCATCTAGACACGTGTACACATTTTCACAAGCTTTCCCTAACACCAGGTTCGAATTCGTTCATTTTTCACAGAAAAATATTTCTGGAGCGTTTTCCACCTAACAGATATGTAATTTACATGTATTCCAACAACATGGCATTCCGGGTTCCGTACATGCTACATGCATGACGGATTCGGCAATCATGCAGTTCTGACTTGTGAGCATGTGGATTACTGACCTTTCATCCACCAAACAATGCGTATATACACTTAGAATTATTTACTCTGACTTCATAGATTTTTCTATCACCAGGTTTCTAAATTGGACATCTGGCACCAGAAAACACTCTTTGAGCGAATTCTCAAAAATACACATGTAATTTACATTGTTTACATAACCATGGCATTCCGTATTACGAGCATGTTTCATGCATCACGGATTCCTCAAACATGCATTTCTGAGTTGTGGACATGCGCATGACTGATGTTTCAACCACCAAACAAGTTACCTATGCACTATGAAATATTTATTTTGACTTCGTAGCTTCTTCCTATCACCAGTTTCAAGAATCACACTTTGATCCCACAAAAACCCTCTTGGAGCGAATTCTTCCCTAGACATATGTAATTTGAATAGAATCCATCTACATGATATTCCGTGTTCCGTACATGCTACATACATGACGGCTTTGACAAACATGCATTCCTGAGTTGAGAGCATGTGGATTACTAATCTTTCATCCTCTTTAAAAGTACTATATTCATCTAGACACGTGTACACATTTTCACAAGCTTTCCCTAACACCAGGTTCGAATTCGTTCATTTTTCACAGAAAAATAGTTCTGGAGCGTTTTCCACCTAAGAGATGTGTAATTTACATGTATTCCATCAACATGGCATTCCGGGTTCCGTACATGCTACATGCATGATGGATTCGGCAATCATGCAGTTCTGACTTGTGAGCATGTGGATTACTGACCTTTCATCCACCAAACAATGCGTATATACCCTTAGAATTATTTACTCTGACTTCATAGATTTTTCTATCACCAGGTTCTAAAATCGGACATCTGGCACCAGAAAACACTCTTTGAGCGAATTCTCACCAATACACATGTAATTTACATTGTTTACATAACCATGGCATTCCGTATTACGAGCATGTTTCATGCATCACGGATTCCTCAAACATGCATTTCTGAGTTTTGAACATGCGCATGACTGATGTTTCAACCACCAAACAAGTTACCTATGCACTATGAAATATTTATTTTGACTTCGTAGCTCCTTCCTATCACCAGTTTCAAGAATCACACTTTGATCCCACAAAAACCCTCTTGGAGCGAATTCTTCCCTAGACATATGTAATTTGAATAGAATCCATCTACATGATATTCCGTGTTCCTTACATGCTACATACGTGACGGCTTTGACAAACATGCATTCCTGAGTTGAGAGCATGTGGATTACTAATCTTTCATCCTCTATTAAAGTACTATTTTCATCTAGACACGTGTACACATTTTCACAAGCTTTCCCTAACACCAGGTTCGAATTCGTTCATTTTTCACAGAAAAATAGTTCTGGAGCGTTTTCCACCTAAGAGATGTGTAATTTACATGTATTCCATCAACATGGCATTCCGGGTTCCGTACATGCTACATGCATGATGGATTCGGCAATCATGCAGTTCTGACTTGTGAGCATGTGGATTACTGACCTTTCATCCACCAAACAATGCGTATATACCCTTAGAATTATTTACTCTGACTTCATAGATTTTTCTATCACCAGGTTCTAAAATCGGACATCTGGCACCAGAAAACACTCTTTGAGCGAATTCTCACCAATACACATGTAATTTACATTGTTTACATAACCATGGCATTCCGTATTACGAGCATGTTTCATGCATCACGGATTCCTCAAACATGCATTTCTGAGTTGTGAACATGCGCATGACTGATGTTTCAACCACCAAACAAGTTACCTATGCACTCTGAAATATTTATTTTGACTTCGTAGCTTCTTCCTATCACCAGTTTCAAGAATCACACTTTGATCCCAGAAAAACCCTCTTGGAGCGAATTCTTCCCTAGACATATGTAATTTGAATAGAATCCATCTACATGATATTCCGTGTTCCTTACATGCTACATACGTGACGGCTTTGACAAACATGCATTCCTGAGTTGAGAGCATGTGGATTACTAATCTTTCATCCTCTATTAAAGTACTATTTTCATCTAGACACGTGTACACATTTTCACAAGCTTTCCCTAACACCAGGTTCGAATTCGTTCATTTTTCACAGAAAAATAGTTCTGGAGCGTTTTCCACCTAACAGATATGTAATTTACATGTATTCCAACAACATGGCATTCCGGGTTCCGTACATGCTACATGCATGACGGATTCGGCAATCATGCAGTTCTGACTTGTGAGCATGTGTATTACTGACCTTTCATCCACCAAACAATGCGTATATACACTTAGAATTATTTACTCTGACTTCATAGATTTTTCTATCACCAGGTTTCTAAATTGGACATCTGGCACCAGAAAACACTCTTTGAGCGAATTCTCAAAAATACACATGTAATTTACATTGTTTACATAACCATGGCATTCCGTATTACGAGCATGTTTCATGCATCACGGATTCCTCAAACATGCATTTCTGAGTTGTGGACATGCGCATGACTGATGTTTCAACCACCAAACAAGTTACCTATGCACTATGAAATATTTATTTTGACTTCGTAGCTTCTTCCTATCACCAGTTTCAAGAATCACACTTTGATCCCACAAAAACCCTCTTGGAGCGAATTCTTCCCTAGACATATGTAATTTGAATAGAATCCATCTACATGATATTCCGTGTTCCGTACATGCTACATACATGACGGCTTTGACAAACATGCATTCCTGAGTTGAGAGCATGTGGATTACTAATCTTTCATCCTCTTTAAAAGTACTATATTCATCTAGACACGTGTACACATTTTCACAAGCTTTCCCTAACACCAGGTTCGAATTCGTTCATTTTTCACAGAAAAATAGTTCTGGAGCGTTTTCCACCTAAGAGATGTGTAATTTACATGTATTCCATCAACATGGCATTCCGGGTTCCGTACATGCTACATGTATGACGGATTTGGAAATCATGCGTTTCTGACTTGTGAGCATGTGGATTACAGACCTTTCACCCTCCGAACAAGGCGTATATAGACTTAGAAATATTTACTCTGACTTTATAGGTTTTTCCTATCACCAGGTTCTAAAATCGGACATTTGGCACCAGAAAACACTCTTTGAGCGAATTCTCACCAATACACATGTAATTTACATTGTTTACATAACCAAGGCATTCCGTATTACGAGCATGTTTCATGCATCTCGGATTCCTCAAACATGCATTTCTGAATAGTGAACATGCGCATGACTGATGTTTCAACCACCAAACAAGTTACCTATGCACTCTGAAATATTTCTTTTGACTTTGTAGCTTCTTCCTATCACCAGTTTCAAGAATCACACTTTGATCCCACAAAAACCCTCTTGGAGCGAATTCTTCCCTAGACATATGTAATTTGCATAGATTCCATCTACATGATATTCCGTGTTCCGTACATGCTACATACATGAATGCTTTGACAAACATGCATTCCTGAGTTGAGAGCATGTGGATTACTAATCTTTCATCCTCTATAAAAGTACTATATTCATCTAGACACGTGTACACATTTTCACAAGCTTTCCCTAACACCAGGTTCGAATTCGTTCATTTTTCACAGAAAAATAGTTCTGGAGCGTTTTCCACCTAACAGATGTGTAATTTACATGTATTCCAACAACATGGCATTCCGGGTTCCGTACATGATACATGCATGACGGATTAGGCAATCATGCAGTTCTGACTTGTGAGCATGTGGATTACTGACCTTTCATCCACCAAACAATGCGTATATACACTTAGAATTATTTACTCTGACTTCATAGATTTTTCTATCACCAGCTTCTAAAATCGGACATCTGGCACCAGAAAACACTCTTTGAGCGAATTCTCAAAAATACACATGTAATTTACATTGTTTACATAACCATGGCATTCCGTATTACGAGCATGTTTCATGCATCACGGATTCCTCAAACATGCATTTCTGAGTTGTGAACATGCGCATGACTGATGTTTCAACCACCAAACAAGTTACCTATGCACTCTGAAATATTTATTTTGACTTCGTAGCTTCTTCCTATCACCAGTTTCAAGAATCACACTTTGATCCCAGAAAAACCCTCTTGGAGCGAATTCTTCCCTAGACATATGTAATTTGAATAGAATCCATCTACATGATATTCCGTGTTCCTTACATGCTACATACATGACGGCTTTGACAAACATGCATTCCTGAGTTGAGAGCATGTGGATTACTAATCTTTCATCCTCTATAAAAGGAATATTTTCATCTAGACACGTGAACACATTTTCACAAGCTTTCCCTAACACCAGGTTCGAATTCGTTCATTTTTCACAGAAAAATAGTTCTGGAGCGTTTTCCACCTAACAGATGTGTAATTTACATGTATTCCAACAACATGGCATTCCGGGTTCCGTACATGTTACATGCATGACGGATTTGGCAGTCATGCGTTTCTGACTTGTGAGCATGTGGATTACAGACCTTTCACCCTCCGAACAAGGCGTATATAGACTTAGAAATATTTACTCTGACTTTATAGGTTTTTCCTATCACCAGGTTCTAAAATCGGACATTTGGCACCAGAAAACACTCTTTGAGCGAATTCTCACAAATACACATGTAATTTACATTGTTTACATAACCATGGCATTCCGTATTACGAGCATGTTTCATGCATCTCGGATTCCTCAAACATGCATTTCTGAATAGTGAACATGCGCATGACTGATGTTTCAACCACCAAAAAAGTTACTTATGCACTCTGAAATATTTACTTTGACTTTGTAGCTTCTTCCTATCACCAGTTTCAAGAATCACACTTTGATCACACAAAAACTCTCTTGGAGCGAATTCTTCCCTAGACATATGTAATTTGCATAGATTCCATCTACATGATATTCCGTGTTCCGTACATGCTACATACATGACGGCTTTGACAAACATGCATTCCTGAGTTGAGAGCATGTGGATTAATAATCTTTCATCCTCTATAAAAGTACTATATTCATCTAGACACGTGTACACATTTTCACAAGCTTTCCCTAACACCAGGTTCGAATTCGTTCATTTTTCACAGAAAAATAGTTCTGGAGCGTTTTCCACCTAACAGATATGTAATTTACATGTATTCCAACAACATGGCATTCCGGGTTCCGTACATGCTACATGCATGACGGATTCGGCAATCATGCAGTTCTGACTTGTGAGCATGTGGATTACTGACCTTTCATCCACCAAACAATGCGTATATACACTTAGAATTATTTACTCTGACTTCATAGATTTTTCTATCACCAGCTTCTAAAATCGGACATCTGGCACCAGAAAACACTCTTTGAGCGAATTCTCAAAAATACACATGTAATTTACATTGTTTACATAACCATGGCATTCCGTATTACGAGCATGTTTCATGCATCACGGATTCCTCAAACATGCATTTCTGAGTTGTGAACATGCGCATGACTGATGTTTCAACCACCAAACAAGTTACCTATGCACTCTGAAATATTTATTTTGACTTCGTAGCTTCTTCCTATCACCAGTTTCAAGAATCACACTTTGATCCCAGAAAAACCCTCTTGGAGCGAATTCTTCCCTAGACATATGTAATTTGAATAGAATCCATCTACATGATATTCCGTGTTCCTTACATGCTACATACATGACGGCTTTGACAAACATGCATTCCTGAGTTGAGAGCATGTGGATTACTAATCTTTCATCCTCTATAAAAGGAATATTTTCATCTAGACACGTGAACACATTTTCACAAGCTTTCCCTAACACCAGGTTCGAATTCGTTCATTTTTCACAGAAAAATAGTTCTGGAGCGTTTTCCACCTAACAGATGTGTAATTTACATGTATTCCAACAACATGGCATTCCGGGTTCCGTACATGTTACATGCATGACGGATTTGGCAGTCATGCGTTTCTGACTTGTGAGCATGTGGATTACAGACCTTTCACCCTCCGAACAAGGCGTATATAGACTTAGAAATATTTACTCTGACTTTATAGGTTTTTCCTATCACCAGGTTCTAAAATCGGACATTTGGCACCAGAAAACACTCTTTGAGCGAATTCTCACAAATACACATGTAATTTACATTGTTTACATAACCATGGCATTCCGTATTACGAGCATGTTTCATGCATCTCGGATTCCTCAAACATGCATTTCTGAATAGTGAACATGCGCATGACTTATGTTTCAACTACCGAAAAAGTTACCTATGCACTCTGAAATATTTACTTTGGCTTTGTAGCTTCTTCCTATCACCAGTTTCAAGAATCACACTTTGATCCCACAAAGCCCTCTTGGAGCGAATTCTTCCCTAGACATATGTAATTTGCATTGATTCCGTCTACATGATATTCCGTGTTCCTTACATGCTACATACATGACGGCTTTGACAAACGTGCATTCCTGAGTTGAGAACATGTGGATTACTAATCTTTCATCCTCTATAAAAGTACTATTTTCATATAGACACGTGTACACATTTTCACAAGCTTTCCCTAACACCAGGTTCGAATTCGTTCATTTTTCACAGAAAAATAGTTCTGGAGCGTTTTCCACCTAACAGATATGTAATTTACATGTATTCCAACAACATGGCATTCCGGGTTCCGTACATGCTACATGTATGACGGATTTGGAAATCATGCGTTTCTGACTTGTGAGCATATGGATTACAGACCTTTCACCCTCCGAACAAGGCGTATATAGACTTAGAAATATTTACTCTGACTTTATAGGTTTTTCCTATCACCAGGTTCTAAAATCGGACATTTGGCACCAGAAAACACTCTTTGAGCGAATTCTCACAAATACACATGTAATTTACATTGTTTACATAACCATGGCATTCCGTATTACGAGCATGTTTCATGCATCTCGGATTCCTCAAACATGCATTTCTGAATAGTGAACATGCGCATGACTGATGTTTCAACCACCAAAAAAGTTACTTATGCACTCTGAAATATTTACTTTGACTTTGTAGCTTCTTCCTATCACCAGTTTCAAGAATCACACTTTGATCACACAAAAACTCTCTTGGAGCGAATTCTTCCCTAGACATATGTAATTTGCATAGATTCCATCTACATGATATTCCGTGTTCCGTACATGCTACATACATGACGGCTTTGACAAACATGCATTCCTGAGTTGAGAGCATGTGGATTACTAATCTTTCATCCTCTATAAAAGGAATATTTTCATCTAGACACGTGTAAACATTTTCATAAGCTTTCCCTAACACCAGGTTCGAATTCGTTCATTTTTCACAGAAAAATAGTTCTGGAGCGTTTTCCACCTAACAGATGTGAAATTTACATGTATTCCAACAACATGGCATTCCGGGTTCCGTACATGCTACATGCATGACGGATTCGGCAATCATGCAGTTCTGACTTGTGAGCATGTGGATTACTGACCTTTCATCCACCAAACAATGCGTATATACACTTAGAATTATTTACTCTGACTTCATAGATTTTTCTATCACCAGGTTCTAAAATCGGACATCTGGCACCAGAAAACACTCTTTGAGCGAATTCTCACCAATACACATGTAATTTACATTGTTTACATAACCATGGCATTCCGTATTACGAGCATGTTTCATGCATCACGGATTCCTCAAACATGCATTTCTGAGTTGTGAACATGCGCATGACTGATGTTTCAACCACCAAACAAGTTACCTATGCACTATGAAATATTTATTTTGACTTCGTAGCTTCTTCCTATCACCAGTTTCAAGAATCACACTTTGATCCCAGAAAAACCCTCTTGGAGCGAATTCTTCCCTAGACATATGTAATTTGAATAGAATCCATCTACATGATATTCCGTGTTCCTTACATGCTACATACATGACGGCTTTGACAAACATGCATTCCTGAGTTGAGAGCATGTGGATTACTAATCTTTCATCCTCTATAAAAGGAATATTTTCATCTAGACACGTGTACACATTTTCACAAGCTTTCCCTAACACCAGGTTCGAATTCGTTCATTTTTCACAGAAAAATATTTCTGGAGCGTTTTCCACCTAACAGATATGTAATTTACATGTATTCCAACAACATGGCATTCCGGGTTCCGTACATGCTACATGTATGACGGATTTGGCAATCATGCGTTTCTGACTTGTGAGCATGTGGATTACAGACCTTTCACCCTCCGAACATGGCGTATATAGACTTAGAAATATTTACTCTGACTTTATAGGTTTTTCCTATCACCAGGTTCTAAAATCGGACATTTGGCACCAGAAAACACTCTTTGAGCGAATTCTCACAAATACACATGTAATTTACATTGTTTACATAACCATGGCATTCCGTATTACAAGCATGTTTCATGCATCTCGGATTCCTCAAACATGCATTTCTGAATAGTGAACATGCGCATGACTTATGTTTCAACCACCCAACAAGTTACCTATGCACTCTGAAATATTTACTTTGACTTTGTAGCTTCTTCCTATCACCAGTTTCAAGAATCACACTTTGATCCCACAAAAACCCTCTTGGAGTGAATTCTTCCCTAGACATATGTAATTTGCATTGATTCCATCTACATGATATTCCGTGTTCCTTACATGCTACATACATGACGGCTTTGACAAACATGCATTCCTGAGTTGAGAGCATGTGGATTACTAATCTTTCATCCTCTATAAAAGTACTATTTTCATCTAGACACGTGTACACATTTTCACAAGCTTTCCCTAACACCAGGTTCGAATTCGTTCATTTTTCACAGAAAAATATTTCTGCAGCGTTTTCCACCTAACAGATATGTAATTTACATGTATTCCAACAACATGGCATTCCGGGTTCCGTACATGCTACATGCATGACGGATTCGACAATCATGCATTTCTGACTTGTGAGCATGTGGATTACTGACCTTTCATCCACCAAACAATGCGTATATACACTTAGAAATATTTACTCTGACTTCATAGATTTTTCTATCACCAGGTTCTAAAATCGGACATCTGGCAACAGAAAACACTCTTTGAGCGAATTCTCACCAATACACATGTAATTTACATTGTTTACATAACCATGGCATTCCGTATTACGAACATTTTTCATGCATCATGGATTCCTCAATCTTGAATATCTGAGTTGTGAACATGCGCATGACTGATGTTTCAACCACCAAACAAGTTACTTATGCACTCTGAAATATTTATTTTGACTTCGTAGCTTCTTCCTATCACCAGTTTCAAGAATCACACTTTGATCCCAGAAAAACCCTCTTGGAGCGAATTCTTCCCTAGACATATGTAATTTGAATAGATTCCATCTACATGATATTCCGTGTTCCGTACATGCTACATACATGACGGCTTTGACAAACATGCATTCCTAAGTTGAGAGCATGTTGATTACAAATCTTTCATCCTCTATTAAAGGAATATTTTCATCTAGACACGTGTACACGTTTTCACAAGCTTTCCCTAACACCACGTTCGAATTCGAGCATTTTTCACAGAAAAATAGTTCTGGAGCGATTTGCACCTAATAGGTATGTAATTTACATGAATTCCATCAACATGGCTTTCCGGGTTCCGTATATGCTACATGTATGACGTATTTGACAAACATGCATTCCTGAGTTGATAGCATGTGGATTTCTAATCTTTCATTCTCTACAAAAGGAATATTTTCATCTAGACACGTGTAGAAATTTTCACAAGCTTTCCCAAACACCAGATTCAATTCGTGAATTTTTCACAGAAAAATAGTTCTGAAACGATTTCCACCTAACAGATATGTAATTTACATGTATTCCAACACCATGGCATTCCGGGTTCCGTACATTCTACATGTATGACGGATTTGACAATCATGCGTTTCTGACTTGTGAGCATGTGGATTAAAGATCTTTCACCCTCCGAACAAGGCGTATAAAAACGTAGAAATATTTACTCTGACTTCATAGGTTTTTCCTATCACCAGGTTCTAAAATCGGACATTTGGCACCAGAAAAAACTATTTGAGCGAATACTCACCAATATACATGTAATTTACATTGTTTACATAACCATGGCATTCCGTATTACGAGCATGTTTCATACATCACGGATTCCTCAAACATGCATTTCTGAGTTGTGAACATGCGCATGACTGATGTTTCAACCACCAAACAAGTTACCTATGCACTCTGAAATATTTACTTTGACTTTGTAGCTTCTTCCTGTCACCAGTTTCAAGAATCACACTTTGATCCCACAAAAACCCTCTTGGAGCGAATTCTTCCCTAGACATATGTAATTTGCATAGATTCCATCTACATGATATTCCGTGTTCCGTACATGCTACATACATGACGGATTCGACAAATATACATTCCTGAGTTGAGGGCATCTGGATTACTAATCTTTCCTCCTCTATAAAAGTACTATTTTCATCTAGACACGTGTACACATTTTCACAAGCTTTCCCTAACACCAGGTTCGAATTCGTTCATTTTTCACAGAAAAATAGTTCTGGAGCGTTTTCCACCTAACAGATATGTAATTTACATGTATTCCAACAACATGGCATTCCGGGTTCCGTACATGCTACATGTATGACGGATTTGGAAATCATGCGTTTCTGACTTGTGAGCATATGGATTACAGACCTTTCACCCTCCGAACAAGGCGTATATAGACTTAGAAATATTTACTCTGACTTTATAGGTTTTTCCTATCACCAGGTTCTAAAATCGGACATTTGGCACCAGAAAAAACTCTTTGAGCGAATTCTCACAAATACACATGTAATTTACATTGTTTACATAACCATGGCATTCCGTATTACGAGCATGTTTCATGCATCTCGGATTCCTCAAACATGCATTTCTGAATAGTGAACATGCGCATGACTGATGTTTCAACCACCAAAAAAGTTACTTATGCACTCTGAAATATTTACTTTGACTTGGTAGCTTCTTCCTATCACCAGTTTCAAGAATCACACTTTGATCACACAAAAACCCTCTTGGAGCGAATTCTTCCCTAGACATATGTAATTTGCATAGATTCCATCTACATGATATTCCGTGTTCCGTACATGCTACATACATGACGGCTTTGACAAACATGCATTCCTGAGTTGAGTGCATGTGGATTACTAATCTTTCATCCTCTATAAAAGGAATATTTTCATCTAGACACGTGTAAACATTTTCATAAGCTTTCCCTAACACCAGGTTCGAATTCGTTCATTTTTCACAGAAAAATAGTTCTGGAGCGTTTTCCACCTAACAAATGTGAAATTTACATGTATTCCAACAACATGGCATTCCGGGTTCCGTACATGCTACATGCATGACGGATTCGGCAATCATGCAGTTCTGACTTGTGAGCATGTGGATTACTGACCTTTCATCCACCAAACAATGCGTATATACACTTAGAATTATTTACTCTGACTTCATAGATTTTTCTATCACCAGGTTCTAAAATCGGACATCTGGCACCAGAAAACACTCTTTGAGCGAATTCTCACCAATACACATGTAATTTACATTGTTTACATAACCATGGCATTCCGTATTACGAGCATGTTTCATGCATCACGGATTCCTCAAACATGCATTTCTGAGTTGTGAACATGCGCATGACTGATGTTTCAACCACCAAACAAGTTACCTATGCACTATGAAATATTTATTTTGACTTCGTAGCTTCTTCCTATCACCAGTTTCAAGAATCACACTTTGATCCCAGAAAAACCCTCTTGGAGCGAATTCTTCCCTAGACATATGTAATTTGAATAGAATCCATCTACATGATATTCCGTGTTCCTTACATGCTACATACATGACGGCTTTGACAAACATGCATTCCTGAGTTGAGAGCATGTGGATTACTAATCTTTCATCCTCTATAAAAGGAATATTTTCATCTAGACACGTGAACACATTTTCACAAGCTTTCCCTAACACCAGGTTCGAATTCGTTCATTTTTCACAGAAAAATAGTTCTGGAGCGTTTTCCACCTAACAGATGTGTAATTTACATGTATTCCAACAACATGGCATTCCGGGTTCCGTACATGCTACATGTATGACGGATTTGGCAATCATGCGTTTCTGACTTGTGAGCATGTGGATTACAGACCTTTCACCCTCCGAACAAGGCGTATATAGACTTAGAAATATTTACTCTGACTTTATAGGTTTTTCCTATCACCAGGTTCTAAAATCGGACATTTGGCACCAGAAAACACTCTTTGAGTGAATTCTCACAAATACACATGTAATTTACATTGTTTACATAACCATGGCATTCCGTATTACGAGCATGTTTCATGCATCTCGGATTCCTCAAACATGCATTTCTGAATAGTGAACATGCGCATGACTGATGTTTCAACCACCAAAAAAGTTACCTATGCACTCTGAAATATTTATTTGACTTTGTAGCTTCTTCCTATCACCAGTTTCAAGAATCACACTTTGATCCCACAAAAACCCTCTTGGAGCGAATTCTTCCCTAGACATATGTAATTTGCATAGATTCCATCTACATGATATTCCGTGTTCCGTACATGCTACATACATGACGGCTTTGACAAACATGCATTCCTGAGTTGAGAGCATGTGGATTACTAATCTTTCATCCTCTATAAAAGTACTATTTTCATCTAGACACGTGTACACATTTTCACAAGCTTTCCCTAACACCAGGTTCGAATTCGTTCATTTTTCACAGAAAAATAGTTCTGGAGCGTTTTCCACCTAACAGATGTGTAATTTACATGTATTCCAACAACATGGCATTCCGGGTTCCGTACATGCTACATGCATGACGGATTCGGCAATCATGCAGTTCTGACTTGTGAGCATGTGGATTACAGACCTTCCATCCACCAAACAATGCGTATATACACATAGAATTATTTACTCTGACTTCATAGATTTTTCTATCACCAGCTTCTAAAATCGGACATCTGGCACCAGAAAACACTCTTTGAGCGAATTCTCACCAATCCACATGTAATTTACATTGTTTACATAACCATGGCATTCCGTATTACGAGCATGTTTCATGCATCACGGATTCCTCAAACATGAATTTCTGAGTTGTGAACATGCGCATGACTGATGTTTCAACCACCAAACAAGTTACCTATGCACTATGGAATATTTATTTTGACTTCGTAGCTTCTTCCTATCACCAGTTTCAAGAATCACACTTTGATCCCAGAAAAACCCTCTTGGAGCGAATTCTTCCCTAGACATATGTAATTTGAATAGAATCCATCTACATAATATTCCGTGTTCCTTACATGCTACATAAATGACGGCTTTGACAAACATGCATTCCTGAGTTGAGAGCATGTGGATTACTAATCTTTCATCCTCTATAAAAGGAATATTTTCATCTAGACACGTGTACACATTTTCACAAGCTTTCCCTAACACCAGGTTCGAATTCGTTCATTTTTCACAGAAAAATATTTCTGGAGCGTTTTCCACCTAACAGATATGTAATTTACATGTATTCCAACAACATGGCATTCCGGGTTCCGTACATGCTACATGTATGACGGATTTGGCAATCATGCGTTTCTGACTTGTGAGCATGTGGATTACAGACCTTTCACCCTCCGAACATGGCGTATATAGACTTAGAAATATTTACTCTGACTTTATAGGTTTTTCCTATCACCAGGTTCTAAAATCGGACATTTGGCACCAGAAAACACTCTTTGAGCGAATTCTCACAAATACACATGTAATTTACATTGTTTACATAACCATGGCATTCCGTATTACAAGCATGTTTCATGCATCTCGGATTCCTCAAACATGCATTTCTGAATAGTGAACATGCGCATGACTTATGTTTCAACCACCCAACAAGTTACCTATGCACTCTGAAATATTTACTTTGACTTTGTAGCTTCTTCCTATCACCAGTTTCAAGAATCACACTTTGATCCCACAAAAACCCTCTTGGAGTGAATTCTTCCCTAGACATATGTAATTTGCATTGATTCCATCTACATGATATTCCGTGTTCCTTACATGCTACATACATGACGGCTTTGACAAACATGCATTCCTGAGTTGAGAGCATGTGGATTACTAATCTTTCATCCTCTATAAAAGTACTATTTTCATCTAGACACGTGTACACATTTTCACAAGCTTTCCCTAACACCAGGTTCGAATTCGTTCATTTTTCACAGAAAAATATTTCTGCAGCGTTTTCCACCTAACAGATGTGTAATTTACATGTATTCCAACAACATGGCATCCCGGGTTCCGTACATGCTACATGCATGACGGATTCGACAATCATGCATTTCTGACTTGTGAGCATGTGGATTACTGACCTTTCATCCACCAAACAATGCGTATATACACTTAGAATTATTTACTCTTACTTCATAGATTTTTCTATCACCAGGTTCTAAAATCGGACATCTGGCAACAGAAAACACTCTTTGAGCGAATTCTCACCAATACACATGTAATTTACATTGTTTACATAACCATGGCATTCCGTATTACGAACATTTTTCATGCATCATGGATTCCTCAATCTTGAATATCTGAGTTGTGAACATGCGCATGACTGATGTTTCAACCACCAAACAAGTTACTTATGCACTCTGAAATATTAATTTTGACTTCGTAGCTTCTTCCTATCACCAGTTTCAAGAATCACACTTTGATCCCAGAAAAACCCTCTTGGAGCGAATTCTTCCCTAGACATATGTAATTTGAATAGATTCCATCTACATGATATTCCGTGTTCCGTACATGCTACATACATGACGGCTTTGACAAACATGCATTCCTAAGTTGAGAGCATGTTGATTACAAATCTTTCATCCTCTATTAAAGGAATATTTTCATCTAGACACGTGTACACATTTTCACAAGCTTTCCCTAACACCACGTTCGAATTCGAGCATTTTTCACAGAAAAATAGTTCTGGAGCGATTTGCACCTAATAGGTATGTAATTTACATGAATTCCATCAACATGGCTTTCCGGGTTCCGTATATGCTACATGTATGACGTATTTGACAAACATGCATTCCTGAGTTGATAGCATGTGGATTTCTAATCTTTCATTCTCTACAAAAGGAATATTTTCATCTAGACACGTGTAGAAATTTTCACAAGCTTTCCCAAACACCAGATTCAATTCGTGAATTTTTCACAGAAAAATAGTTCTGAAACGATTTACACCTAACAGATATGTAATTTACATGTATTCCAACACCATGGCATTCCGGGTTCCGTACATTCTACATGTATGACGGATTTGACAATCATGCGTTTCTGACTTGTGAGCATGTGGATTAAAGATCTTTCACCCTCCGAACAAGGCGTATAAAAACGTAGAAATATTTACTCTGACTTCATAGGTTTTTCCTATCACCAGGTTCTAAAATCGGACATTTGGCACCAGAAAAAACTATTTGAGCGAATACTCACCAATATACATGTAATTTACATTGTTTACATAACCATGGAATTCCGTATTACGAGCATGTTTCATACATCACGGATTCCTCAAACATGCATTTCTGAGTTGTGAACATGCGCATGACTGATGTTTCAACCACCAAACAAGTTACCTATGCACTCTGAAATATTTACTTTGACTTTGTAGCTTCTTCCTGTCACCAGTTTCAAGAATCACACTTTGATCCCACAAAAACCCTCTTGGAGCGAATTCTTCCCTAGACATATGTAATTTGCATAGATTCCATCTACATGATATTCCGTGTTCCGTACATGCTACATACATGACGGATTCGACAAATATACATTCCTGAGTTGAGGGCATCTGGATTACTAATCTTTCCTCCTCTATAAAAGTACTATTTTCATCTAGACACGTGTACACATTTTCACAAGCTTTCCCTAACACCAGGTTCGAATTCGTTCATTTTTCACAGAAAAATAGTTCTGGAGCGTTTTCCACCTAACAGATATGTAATTTACATGTATTCCAACA
The DNA here is from genome assembly GCF_048564905.1 of Vicugna pacos. NCBI lineage: Eukaryota > Metazoa > Chordata > Mammalia > Artiodactyla > Camelidae > Vicugna > Vicugna pacos. Next base: position 20,100,048 of record NW_027328741.1, on the reverse strand, counting down.
ACATGGCATTCCGGGTTCCGTACATGCTACATGCATGACGGATTCGGCAATCATGCAGTTCTGACTTGTGAGCATGTGGATTACTGACCTTTCATCCACCAAACAATGCGTATATACACTTAGAATTATTTACTCTGACTTCATAGATTTTTCTATCACCAGGTTCTAAAATCGGACATCTGGCACCAGAAAACACTCTTTGAGCGAATTCTCACCAATCCACATGTAATTTACATTGTTTACATAACCATGGCATTCCGTATTACGAGCATGTTTCATGCATCACGGATTCCTCAAACATGCATTTCTGAGTTGTGAACATGCGCATGACTGATGTTTCAACCACCAAACAAGTTACCTATGCACTATGAAATATTTATTTTGACTTCGTAGCTTCTTCCTATCACCAGTTTCAAGAATCACACTTTGATCCCAGAAAAACCCTCTTGGAGCGAATTCTTCCCAAGACATATGTAATTTGAATAGAATCCATCTACATGATATTCCGTGTTCCTTACATGCTACATACATGACGGCTTTGACAAACATGCATTCCTGAGTTGAGAGCATGTGGATTACTAATCTTTCATCCTCTATAAAAGGAATATTTTCATCTAGACACGTGAACACATTTTCACAAGCTTTCCCTAACACCAGGTTCGAATTCGTTCATTTTTCACAGAAAAATAGTTCTGGAGCGTTTTCCACCTAACAGATGTGTAATTTACATGTATTCCAACAACATGGCATTCCGGGTTCCGTACATGCTACATGTATGACGGATTTGGCAATCATGCGTTTCTGACTTGTGAGCATGTGGATTACAGACCTTTCACCCTCCGAACAAGGCGTATATAGACTTAGAAATATTTACTCTGACTTTATAGGTTTTTCCTATCACCAGGTTCTAAAATCGGACATTTGGCACCAGAAAACACTCTTTGAGCGAATTCTCACAAATACACATGTAATTTACATTGTTTACATAACCATGGCATTCCGTATTACGAGCATGTTTCATGCATCTCGGATTCCTCAAACATGCATTTCTGAATAGTGAACATGCGCATGACTGATGTTTCAACCACCAAAAAAGTTACCTATGCACTCTGAAATATTTATTTGACTTTGTAGCTTCTTCCTATCACCAGTTTCAAGAATCACACTTTGATCCCAGAAAAACCCTCTTGGAGCGAATTCTTCCCTAGACATATGTAATTTGCATAGATTCCATCTACATGATATTCCGTGTTCCGTACATGCTACATACATGACGGCTTTGACAAACATGCATTCCTGAGTTGAGAGCATGTGGATTACTAATCTTTCATCCTCTATAAAAGTACTATTTTCATCTAGACACGTGTACACATTTTCACAAGCTTTCCCTAACACCAGGTTCGAATTCGTTCATTTTTCACAGAAAAATAGTTCTGGAGCGTTTTCCACCTAACAGATGTGTAATTTACATGTATTCCAACAACATGGCATTCCGGGTTCCGTACATGCTACATGCATGACGGATTCGGCAATCATGCAGTTCTGACTTGTGAGCATGTGGATTACAGACCTTTCATCCACCAAACAATGCGTATATACACATAGAATTATTTACTCTGACTTCATAGATTTTTCTATCACCAGCTTCTAAAATCGGACATCTGGCACCAGAAAACACTCTTTGAGCGAATTCTCACCAATACACATGTAATTTACATTGTTTACATAACCATGGCATTCCGTATTACGAGCATGTTTCATGCATCACGGATTCCTCAAACATGAATTTCTGAGTTGTGAACATGCGCATGACTGATGTTTCAACCACCAAACAAGTTACCTATGCACTATGGAATATTTATTTTGACTTCGTAGCTTCTTCCTATCACCAGTTTCAAGAATCACACTTTGATCCCAGAAAAACCCTCTTGGAGCGAATTCTTCACTAGACATATGTAATTTGAATAGAATCCATCTACATAATATTCCGTGTTCCTTACATGCTACATAAATGACGGCTTTGACAAACATGCATTCCTGAGTTGAGAGCATGTGGATTACTAATCTTTCATCCACTATAAAAGGAATATTTTCTTCTAGACACGTGTACACATTTTCACAAGCTTTCCCTAACACCAGGTTCGAATTCGTTCATTTTTCACAGAAAAATATTTCTGGAGCGTTTTCCACCTAACAGATATGTAATTTACATGTATTCCAACAACATGGCATTCCGGGTTCCGTACATGCTACATGTATGACGGATTTGGCAATCATGCGTTTCTGACTTGTGAGCATGTGGATTACAGACCTTTCACCCTCCGAACATGGCGTATATAGACTTAGAAATATTTACTCTGACTTTATAGGTTTTTCCTATCACCAGGTTCTAAAATCGGACATTTGGCACCAGAAAACACTCTTTGAGCGAATTCTCACAAATACACATGTAATTTACATTGTTTACATAACCATGGCATTCCGTATTACAAGCATGTTTCATGCATCTCGGATTCCTCAAACATGCATTTCTGAATAGTGAACATGCGCATGACTTATGTTTCAACCACCCAACAAGTTACCTATGCACTCTGAAATATTTACTTTGACTTTGTAGCTTCTTCCTATCACCAGTTTCAAGAATCACACTTTGATCCCACAAAAACCCTCTTGGAGTGAATTCTTCCCTAGACATATATAATTTGCATTGATTCCATCTACATGATATTCCGTGTTCCGTACATGCTACATACATGACGGCTTTGACAAACATGCATTCCTGAGTTGAGAGCATGTGGATTACTAATCTTTCATCCTCTATAAAAGTACTATTTTCATCTAGACACGTGTACACATTTTCACAAGCTTTCCCTAACACCAGGTTCGAATTCGTTCATTTTTCACAGAAAAATATTTCTGCAGCGTTTTCCACCTAACAGATGTGTAATTTACATGTATTCCAACAACATGGCATTCCGGGTTCCGTACATGCTACATGCATGACGGATTCGACAATCATGCATTTCTGACTTGTGAGCATGTGGATTACTGACCTTTCATCCACCAAACAATGCGTATATACACTTAGAATTATTTACTCTTACTTCGTAGATTTTTCTATCACCAGGTTCTAAAATCGGACATCTGGCAACAGAAAACACTCTTTGAGCGAATTCTCACCAATACACATGTAATTTACATTGTTTACATAACCATGGCATTCCGTATTACGAACATTTTTCATGCATCATGGATTCCTCAATCTTGAATATCTGAGTTGTGAACATGCGCATGACTGATGTTTCAACCACCAAACAAGTTACTTATGCACTCTGAAATATTTATTTTGACTTCGTAGCTTCTTCCTATCACCAGTTTCAAGAATCACACTTTGATCCCAGAAAAACCCTCTTGGAGCGAATTCTTCCCTAGACATATGTAATTTGAATAGATTTCATCTACATGATATTCCGTGTTCCGTACATGCTACATACATGACGGCTTTGACAAACATGCATTCCTAAGTTGAGAGCATGTTGATTACAAATCTTTCATCCTCTATTAAAGGAATAATTTCATCTAGACACGTGTACACATTTTCACAAGCTTTCCCTAACACCACGTTCGAATTCGAGCATTTTTCACAGAAAAATAGTTCTGGAGCGATTTGCACCTAATAGGTATGTAATTTACATGAATTCCATCAACATGGCTTTCCGGGTTCCGTATATGCTACATGTATGACGTATTTGACAAACATGCATTCCTGAGTTGATAGCATGTGGATTTCTAATCTTTCATTCTCTACAAAAGGAATATTTTCATCTAGACACGTGTAGAAATTTTCACAAGCTTTCCCAAACACCAGATTCAATTCGTGAATTTTTCACAGAAAAATAGTTCTGAAACGATTTCCACCTAACAGATATGTAATTTACATGTATTCCAACACCATGGCATTCCGGGTTCCGTACATTCTACATGTATGACGGATTTGACAATCATGCGTTTCTGACTTGTGAGCATGTGGATTAAAGATCTTTCACCCTCCGAACAAGGCGTATAAAAACGTAGAAATATTTACTCTGACTTCATAGGTTTTTCCTATCACCAGGTTCTAAAATCGGACATTTGGCACCAGAAAAATCTATTTGAGCGAATACTCACCAATATACATGTAATTTACATTGTTTACATAACCATGGCATTCCGTATTACGAGCATGTTTCATACATCACGGATTCCTCAAACATGCATTTCTGAGTTGTGAACATGCGCATGACTGATGTTTCAACCACCAAACAAGTTACCTATGCACTCTGAAATATTTACTTTGACTTTGTAGCTTCTTCCTGTCACCAGTTTCAAGAATCACACTTTGATCCCACAAAAACCCTCTTGGAGCGAATTCTTCCCTAGACATATGTAATTTGCATAGATTCCATCTACATGATATTCCGTGTTACGTACATGCTACATACATGACGGATTCGACAAATATACATTCCTGAGTTGAGGGCATCTGGATTACTAATCTTTCCTCCTCTATAAAAGTACTATTTTCATCTAGACACGTGTACACATTTTCACAAGCTTTCCCTAAAACCAGGTTCGAATTCGTGCATTTTTCACAAAAAAATATTTCTGGAGCGATTTCCACCTAATAGGTATGTAATTTACATGAATTCCATCAACATGGCATTCCGGGTTCCGTACATGCTACATGCATGACGGATTCGGCAATCATGCAGTTCTGACTTGTGAGCATGTGGATTACTGACCTTTCATCCACCAAACAATGCGTATATACACTTAGAATTATTTACTCTGACTTCATAGATTTTTCTATCACCAGGTTCTAAAATCGGACATTTGGCACCAGAAAACACTCTTTGAGCGAATTCTCACCAATACACATGTAATTTACATTGTTTACATAACCATGGCATTCCGTATTACGAGCATGTTTCATGCATCACGGATTCCTCAAACATGCATTTCTGAGTTGTGAACATGCGCATGACTGATATTTCAACCACCAAACAAGTTACTTATGCACTCTGAAATATTTACTTTGACTTCGTAGCTTCTTCCTATCACCAGTTTAAAGAATCACAATTTGATCCCAGAAAAACCCTCTTGTTGCGAATTCTACCCTAGAGATATGTAATTTGAGTAGATTCCATCTACATGATATTCCGTGTTCCTTACATGCTACATACGTGACGGCTTTGACAAACATGCATTCCTGAGTTGAGAGCATGTGGATTAAAAATCTTTCATCCTCTATAAAAGGAATATTTTCATCTAGACCCGTGTACACATTTTCACATGCTTTCCCTAACACCAGATTCGAATTCGTGCATTTTTCACAGAAAAATAGTTCTGGAGCGATTTCCACCTAATAGGTATGTAATTTAAATGAATTCCATCAACATGGCTTTCCGGGTTCTGTACATGCTACATGTATGACGGATTTGACAAACATGCATTCCTGAGTTGAGAGCATGTGGATTACTAATATTTCATCCTCTATAAAAGGAATATTTTCATCTAGACACGTGTACAAATTTTCACAAGCTTTCCCTAACCCCAGGTTCATATTCGTGAATTTTTCACAGAAAAATAGTTCTGGAGCGATTTCCACCTAATACGTATGTAATTTACATGAATTTCATCAATATGGCATTCCGGGTTCCGTACATGCTACATGCATGACGGATTCGGCAATCATGCAGTTCTGACTTGTGAGCATGTGGATTACTGACCTTTCATCCACCAAACAATGCGTATATACACTTAGAATTATTTACTCTTATTTCGTAGATTTTTCTATCACCAGGTTCTAAAATCGGACATCTGGCAACAGAAAACACTCTTTGAGCGAATTCTCACCAATACACATGTAATTTACATTGTTTACATAACCATGGCATTCCGTATTACGAACATGTTTCATGCATCATGGATTCCTCAATCTTGAATATCTGAGTTGTGAACATGCGCATGACTGATGTTTCAACCACCAAACAAGTTACTTATGCACTCTGAAATATTTATTTTGACTTCGTAGCTTCTTCCTATCACCAGTTTCAAGAATCACACTTTGATCCCAGAAAAACCCTCTTGGAGCGAATTCTTCCCTAGACATATGTAATTTGAATAGATTCCATCTACATGATATTCCGTGTTTCGTACATGCTACATACATGACGGCTTTGACAAACATGCATTCCTAAGTTGAGAGCATGTTGATTACTAATCTTTCATCCTCTATTAAAGGAATATTTTCATCTAGACACGTGTACACATTTTCACAAGCTTTCCCTAACACCACGTTCGAATTCGAGCATTTTTCACAGAAAAATAGTTCTGGAGCGATTTACACCTAATAGGTATGTAATTTACATGAATTCCATCAACATGGCTTTCCGGGTTCCGTATATGCTACATGTATGACGTATTTGACAAACATGCATTCCTGAGTTGAGAGCATGTGGATTTCTAATCTTTCATTCTCTACAAAAGGAATATTTTCATCTAGACACGTGTAGAAATTTTCACAAGCTTTCCCAAACACCAGGTTCAATTCGTGAATTTTTCACAGAAAAATAGTTCTGAAACGATTTCCACCTAACAGATATGTAATTTACATGTATTCCAACAACATGGCATTCCGGGTTCCGTACATTCTACATGTATGACGGATTTGACAATCATGCGTTTCTGACTTGTGAGCATGTGGATTAAAGACCTTTCACCCTCCAAACAAGGCGTATAAAAACGTAGAAATATTTACTCTGACTTCATAGGTTTTTCCTATCACCAGGTTCTAAAATCGGACATTTGGCACCAGAAAAAACTCTTTGAGCGAATTCTCACCAATATACATGTAATTTACATTGTTTACATAACCATGGAATTCCGTATTACGAGCATGTTTCATACATCACGGATTCCTAAAACATGCATTTCTGAGTTGTGAACATGCGCATGACTGATGTTTCAACCACCAAACAAGTTACTTATGCACTCTGAAATATTTACTTTGACTTTGTAGCTTCTTCCTATCACCAGTTTCAAGAATCACACTTTGATCCCACAAAAACCCTCTTGGAGCGAATTCTTCCCTAGACATATGTAATTTGCATAGATTCCATCTACATGATATTCCGTGTTACGTACATGCTACATACATGACGGATTCGACAAATATACATTCCTGAGTTGAGGGCATCTGGATTACTAATCTTTCCTCCTCTATAAAAGTACTATTTTCATCTAGACACGTGTACACATTTTCACAAGCTTTCCCTAAAACCAGGTTCGAATTCGTGCATTTTTCACAAAAAAATATTTCTGGAGCGATTTCCACCTAATAGGTATGTAATTTACATGAATTCCATCAACATGGCATTCCGGGTTCTGTACATGCTACATGCATGACGGATTCGGCAATCATGCAGTTCTGACTTGTGAGCATGTGGATTACTGACCTTTCATCCACCAAACAATGCGTATATACACTTAGAATTATTTACTCTGACTTCATAGATTTTTCTATCACCAGGTTCTAAAATCGGACATCTGGCACCAGAAAACACTCTTTGAGCGAATTCTCACCAATACACATGTAATTTACATTGTTTACATAACCATGGCATTCCATATTACGAGCATGTTTCATGCATCTCTGATTCCTCAAACATGCATTTCTGAATAGTGAACATGCGCATGACTGATGTTTCAACCACCCAACAAGTTACCTATGCACTCTGAAATATTTACTTTGACTTTGTAGCTTCTTCCTATCACCAGTTTCAAGAATCACACTTTGATCCCACAAAAACCCTCTTGGAGCGAATTCTTCCCTAGACATATGTAATTTGCATAGATTCCATCTACATGATATTCCGTGTTCGGTACATGCTACATACATGACGGTTTTGACAAACATTCATTCCTGAGTTGAGAGCATGTGGATTACTAATCTTTCCTCCTCTATAAAAGTACTATTTTCATCTAGACACGTGTACACATTTTCACAAGCTTTCCCTAACACCAGGTTCGAATTCGTTCATTTTTCACAGAAAAATAGTTCTGGAGCGTTTTCCACCTAACAGATGTGTAATTTACATGTATTCCAACAACATGGCATTCCGGGTTCCGTACATGCTACATGTATGACGGATTTGGAAATCATGCGTTTCTGACTTGTGAGCATGTGGATTACTGACCTTTCACCCTCCGAACAAGGCGTATATAGACTTAGAAATATTTACTCTGACTTTATAGGTTTTTCCTATCACCAGGTTCTAAAATCTGACATTTGGCACCAGAAAACACTCTTTGAGCGAATTCTCACCAATACACATGTAATTTACATTGTTTACATAACCATGGCATTCCGTATTACGAGCATGTTTCATGCATCTCGGATTCTTCAAACATGCATTTCTGAATAGTGAACATGCGCATGACTGATGTTTCAACCACCAAAAAAGTTACCTATGCACTCTGAAATATTTACTTTGACTTTGTAGCTTCTTCCTATCACCAGTTTCAAGAATCACACTTTGATCCCACAAAAACCCTCTTGGAGCGAATTCTTCCCTAGACATATGTAATTTGCATAGATTCCATCTACATGATATTCCGTGTTCCGTACATGCTACATACATGACGGCTTTGACAAACATGCATTCCTGAGTTGAGAGCATGTGGATTACTAATCTTTCATCCTCTATAAAAGTACTATTTTCATCTAGACACGTGTACACATTTTCACAAGCTTTCCCTAACACCAGGTTCGAATTCGTTCATTTTTCACAGAAAAATAGTTCTGGAGCGTTTTCCACCTAACAGATGTGTAATTTACATGTATTCCAACAACATGGCATTCCGGGTTCCGTACATGCTACATGCATGACGGATTCGGCAATCATGCAGTTCTGACTTGTGAGCATGTGGATTACTGACCTTTCATCCACCAAACAATGCGTATATACACTTAGAATTATTTACTGTGACTTCATAGATTTTTCTATCACCAGCTTCTAAAATCGGACATCTGGCTCCAGAAAACACTCTTTGAGCGAATTCTCACCAATACACATGTAATTTACATTGTTAACATAACCATGGCATTCCGTATTACGAGCATGTTTCATGCATCACGGATTCCTCAAACATGCATTTCTGAGTTGTGAACATGCGCATGACTGATATTTCAACCACCAAACAAGTTACCTATGCACTATGAAATATTTATTTTGACTTCGTAGCTTCTTCCTATCACCAGTTTCAAGAATCACACTTTGATCCCAGAAAAACCCTCTTGGAGCGAATTCTTCCCTAGACATATGTAATTTGAATAGAATCCATCTACATGATATTCCGTGTTCCTTACATGCTACATACATGACGGCTTTGACAAACATGCATTCCTGAGTTGAGAGCATGTGGATTACTTATCTGTCATCCTCTATAAAAGGAATATTTTCATCTAGACACGTGTACACATTTTCACAAGCTTTCCCTAACACCAGGTTCGAATTCGTTCATTTTTCACAGAAAAATAGTTCTGGAGCGTTTTCCACCTAACAGATATGTAATTTACATGTATTCCAACAACATGGCATTCCGGGTTCCGTACATGCTACATGTATGACGGTTTTGGCAATCATGCGTTTCTGACTTGTGAGCATGTGGATTACAGTACTTTCACTCTCCGAACAAGGCGTATATAGACTTAGAAATATTTACTCTGACTTTATAGGTTTTTCCTATCACCAGGTTCTAAAATCGGACATTTGGCACCAGAAAACACTCTTTGAGCGAATTCTCACCAATACACATGTAATTTACATTGTTTACATAACCATGGCATTCCGTATTATGAGCATGTTTCATGCATCACGGATTCCTCAAACATGCATTTCTGAGTTGTGAACATGCGCATGACTGATGTTTCAACCACCCAACAAGTTACCTATGCACTCTGAAATATTTACTTTGACTTTGTAGCTTCTTCCTATCACCAGTTTCAAGAATCACACTTTGATCCCACAAAAACCCTCTTGGAGCGAATTCTTCCCTAGACATATGTAATTTGAATAGATTCCATCTACATGATATTCCGTGTTCCGTACATGCTACATACATGACGGCTTTGACAAACATTCATTCCTGAGTTGAGAGCATGTGGATTACTAATCTTTCATCCTCTATAAAAGTACTATTTTCATCTAGACACGTGTACACATTTTCACAAGCTTTCCCTAACACCAGGTTCGAATTCGTTCATTTTTCACAGAAAAATAGTTCTGGAGCGTTTTCCACCTAACAGATGTGTAATTTACATGTATTCCAACAACATGGCATTCCGGGTTCCGTACATGCTACATGCATGACGGATTCGGCAATCATGCAGTTCTGACTTGTGAGCATGTGGATTACTGACCTTTCATCCACCAAACAATGCGTATATACACTTAGAATTATTTACTCTGACTTCATAGATTTTTCTATCACCAGGTTCTAAAATCGGACATCTGGCACCAGAAAACACTCTTTGAGCGAATTCTCACAAATACACATGTAATTTACATTGTTTACATAACCATGGCTTTCCGTATTACGAGCATGTTTCATGCATCACGGATTCCTCAAACATGCATTTCTGAGTTGTGAACATGCGCATGACTGATGTTTCAACCACCAAACAAGTTACCTATGCACTATGAAATATTTATTTTGACTTCGTAGCTTCTTCCTATCACCAGTTTCAAGAATCACACTTTGATCCCACAAAAACCCTCTTGGAGCGAATTCTTCCCTAGACATATGTAATTTGCATAGGTTCCATCTACATGATATTCCGTGTTCCTTACATGCTACATACATGATGGCTTTGACAAACATGCATTCCTGAGTTGAGAGCATGTGGATTACTAATCTTTCATCCTCTATAAAAGGAATATTTTCATCTAGACACGTGTACACATTTTCACAAGCTTTCCCTAACACCAGGTTCGAATTCGTTCATTTTTCACAGAAAAATAGTTCTGGAGCGTTTTCCACCTAACAGATATGTAATTTACATGTATTCCAACAACATGGCATTCCGGGTTCCGTACATGCTACATGTATGACGGATTTGAAAATCATGCGTTTCTGACTTGTGAGCATGTGGATTACAGACCTTTCACCCTCCGAACAAGGCGTATATAGACTTAGAAATATTTACTCTGACTTTATAGGTTTTTCCTATCACCAGGTTCTAAAATCGGACATTTGGCACCAGAAAACACTCTTTGAGCGAATTCTCAAAAATACACATGTAATTTACATTGTTTACATAACCATGGCATTCCGTATTACGAGCATGTTTCATGCATCTCGGATTCCTCAAACATGCATTTCTGAATAGTGAACATGCGCATGACTTATGTTTCAAACACCCAACAAGTTACCTATGCACTCTGAAATATTTATTTTGACTTTGTAGCTTCTTCCTATCACCAGTTTCAAGAATCACACTTTGATCCCACAAAAACCCTCTTGGAGCGAATTCTTCCCTAGACATATGTAATTTGCATTGATTCCATCTACATGATATTCCGTGTTCCTTACATGCTACATACATGACGGCTTTGACAAACATGCATTCCTGAGTTGAGAGCATGTGGATTACTAATCTTTCATCCTCTATAAAAGTACTATTTTCATCTAGACACGTGTACACATTTTCACAAGCTTTCCCTAACACCAGGTTCGAATTCGTTCATTTTTCACATAAAAATAGTTCTGCAGCGTTTTCCACCTAACAGATGTGTAATTTACATGTATTCCAACAACATGGCATTCCGGGTTCCGTACATGCTACATGCATGAATGATTCGGCAATCATGGAGTTCTGACTTGTGAGCATGTGGATTACTGACCTTTCATCCACCAAACAATACGTATATACACTTAGAATTATTTACTCTGACTTCATAGATTTTTCTATCACCAGGTTCTAAAATCGGACATCTAGCACCAGAAAACACTCTTTGAGCGAATTCTCACCAATACACATGTAATTTACATTGTTAACATAACCATGGCATTCCGTATTACGAGCATGTTTCATGCATCACGGATTCCTCAAACATGCATTTCTGAGTTGTGAACATGCGCATGACTGATGTTTCAAACACCAAACAAGTTACCTATGCACTATGAAATATTTATTTTGACTTCGTAGCTTCTTCCTATCACCAGTTTCAAGAATCACACTTTGATCCCAGAAAAACCCTCTTGGAGCGAATTCTTCCCTAGACATATGTAATTTGAATAGAATCCATCTACATGATATTCCGTGTTCCTTACATGCTACATACATGACGGGTTTGACAAACATGCATTCCTGAGTTGAGAGCATGTGGATTACTAATCTTTCATCCTCTATAAAAGGAATATTTTCATCTAGACACGTGTACACATTTTCACAAGCTTTCCCTAACACCAGGTTCGAATTCGTTCATTTTTCACAGAAAAATAGTTCTGGAGCGTTTTCCACCTAACAGATATGTAATTTACATGTATTCCAACAACACGGCATTCCGGGTTCCGTACATGCTACATGTATGACGGATTTGGCAATCATGAGTTTCTGACTTGTGAGCATGTGGATTACAGACCTTTCACCCTCCGAACAAGGCGTATATATACTTAGAAATATTTACTCTGACTTTATAGGTTTTTCCTATCACCAGGTTCTAAAATCGGACATTTGGCACCAGAAAACACTCTTTGAGCGAATTCTCACAAATACACATGTAATTTACATTGTTTACATAACCATGGCATTCCGTATTACGAGCATGTTTCATGCATCTCGGATTCCTCAAACATGCATTTCTGAATAGTGAACATGCGCATGACTGATGTTTCAACCACCAAAAAAGTTACCTATGCACTCTGAAATATTTACTTTGACTTTGTAGCTTCTTCCTATCACCAGTTTCAAGAATCACACTTTGATCCCACAAAAACCCTCTTGGAGCGAATTCTTCCCTAGACATATGTAATTTGCATAGATTCCATCTACATGATATTCCGTGTTCCGTACATGCTACATACATGACGGCTTTGACAAACATGCATTCCTGAGTTGAGAGCATGTGGATTACTAATCTTTCATCCTCTATAAAAGTACTATTTTCATCTAGACACGTGTACACATTTTCACAAGCTTTCCCTAACACCAGGTTCGAATTCGTTCATTTTTCACAGAAAAATAGTTCTGCAGCGTTTTCCACCTAACAGATGTGTAATTTACATGTATTTCAACAACATGGCATTCCGGGTTCCGTACATGCTACATGCATGACGGATTCGGCAATCATGCAGTTCTGACTTGTGAGCATGTGGATTACTGACCTTTCATCCACCAAACAATGCGTATATACACTTAGAATTATTTACTCTGACTTCATAGATTTTTCTATCACCAGCTTCTAAAATCGGACATCTGGCACCAGAAAACACTCTTTGAGCGAATTCTCACCAATACACATGTAATTTACATTGTTTACATAACCATGGCATTCCGTATTACGAGCATGTTTCATGCATCACGGATTCCTCAAACATGCATTTCTGAGTTGTGGACATGCGCATGACTGATGTTTCAACCACCGAACAAGTTACCTATGCACTCTGAAATATTTATTTTGACTTCGTAGCTTCTTCCTATCACCAGTTTCAAGAATCACACTTTGATCCCAGAAAAACCCTCTTGGAGCGAATTCTTCCCTAGACATATGTAATTTGAATAGAATCCATCTACATGATATTCCGTGTTCCGTACATGCTACATACATGACGGCTTTGACAAACATTCATTCCTGAGTTGAGAGCATGTGGATTACTAATGTTTCATCCTCTATAAAAGGAATATTTTCATCTAGACACGTGTACACATTTTCACAAGCTTTCCCTAACACCAGGTTCGAATTCGTTCATTTTTCACAGAAAAATAGTTCTGGAGCGTTTTCCACCTAACAGATATGTAATTTACATGTATTCCAACAACATGGCATTCCGGGTTCCGTACATGCTACATGTATGACGGATTTGGCAATCATGCGTTTCTGACTTGTGAGCATGTGGATTACAGAACTTTCACCCTCCGAACAAGGCGTATATAGACTTAGAAATATTTACTCTGACTTTATAGGTTTTTCCTATCACCAGGTTCTAAAATCGGACATCTGGCACCAGAAAACACTCTTTGAGCGAATTCTCACCAATAGACATGTAATTTACATTGTTTACATAACCATGGCATTCCGTATTACGAGCATGTTTCATGCATCTCGGATTCCTCAAACATGCATTTCTGAATAGTGAACATGCGCATGACTTATGTTTCAACCACCCAACAAGTTACCTATGCACTCTGAAATATTTACTTTGACTTTGTAGCTTCTTCCTATCACCAGTTTCAAGAATCACACTTTGATCCCAGAAAAACCCTCTTGGAGCGAATTCTTCCCTAGACATATGTAATTTGCATTGATTCCATCTAAATGATATTCCGTGTTCCTTACATGCTACATACATGACGGCTTTGACAAACGTGCATTCCTGAGTTGAGAACATGTGGATTACTAATCTTTCATCCTCTATAATAGTACTATTTTCATCTAGACACGTGTACACATTTTCACAAGCTTTCCCTAACACCAGGTTCGAATTCGTTCATTTTTCACAGAAAAATAGTTCTGGAGCGTTTTCCACCTAACAGATATGTAATTTACATGTATTCCAACAACATGGCATTCCGGGTTCCGTACATGCTACATGTATGACAGATTTGGAAATCATGCGTTTCTGACTTGTGAGCATGTGGATTACAGACCTTTCACCCTCCGAACAAGGCGTATATAGACTTAGAAATATTTACTCTGACTTTATAGGTTTTTCCTATCACCAGGTTCTAAAATCGGACATTTGGCACCAGAAAACACTCTTTGAGCGAATTCTCAAAAATACACATGTAATTTACATTGTTTACATAACCATGGCATTCCGTATTACGAGCATGTTTCATGCATCACGGATTTCTCAAACATGCATTTCTGAATAGTGAACATGCGCATGAGTGATGTTTCAACCACCAAAAAAGTTACCTATGCACTCTGAAATATTTACTTTGACTTTGTAGCTTCTTCCTATCACCAGTTTCAAGAATCACACTTTGATCCCACAAAAACCCTCTTGGAGCGAATTCTTCCCTAGACATATGTAAATTGCATAGATTCCATCTACATGATATTCCGTGTTCCGTACATGCTACATACATGACGGCTTTGACAAACATGCATTCCTGAGTTGAGAGCATGTGGATTACTAATCTTTCATCCTCTATAAAAGTACTATTTTCATCTAGACACGTGTACACATTTTCACAAGCTTTCCCTAACACCAGGTTCGAATTCGTTCATTTTTCACAGAAAAATAGTTCTGGAGCGTTTTCCACCTAACAGATGTGTAATTTACATGTATTCCAACAACATGGCATTCCGGGTTCCGTACATGCTACATGCATGACGGATTCGGCAATCATGCAGTTCTGACTTGTGAGCATGTGGATTACAGACCTTTCATACACCAAACAATGCGTATATACACTTAGAATTATTTACTGTGACTTCATAGATTTTTCTATCACCAGCTTCTAAAATCGGACATCTGGCACCAGAAAACACTCTTTGAGCGAATTCTCACCAATACACATGTAATTTACATTGTTTACATAACCATGGCATTCCGTATTACGAGCATGTTTCATGCATCACGGATTCCTCAAACATGCATTTCTGAGTTGTGAACATGCGCATGACTGATGTTTCAACCACCAAACAAGTTACCTATGCACTCTGAAATATTTACTTTGACTTCGTAGCTTCTTCCTATCACCAGTTTCAAGAATCACACTTTGATCCCAGAAAAACCCTCTTGGAGCGAATTCTTCCCTAGACATATGTAATTTGAATAGAATCCATCTACATAATATTCCGTTTTCCTTACATGCTACATACATGACGGCTTTGACAAACATGCATTCCTGAGTTGAGAGCATGTGGATTACTAATCTTTCATCCTCTATAAAAGGAATATTTTCATCTAGACACGTGTACACATTTTCACAAGCTTTCCCTAACACCAGGTTCGAATTCGTTCATTTTTCACAGAAAAATATTTCTGGAGCGTTTTCCACCTAACAGATATGTAGTTTACATGTATTCCAACAACATGGCATTCCGGGTTCCGTACATGCTACATGTATGACGGATTTGGAAATCATGCGTTTCTGACTTGTGAGCATGTGGATTACAGACCTTTCACCCTCCGAACAAGGCGTATATAGACTTAGAAATATTTACTCTGACTTTATAGGTTTTTCCTATCACCAGGTTCTAAAATCGGACATTTGGCACCAGAAAACACTCTTTGAGCGAATTCTCACAAATACACATGTAATTTACATTGTTTAAATAACCATGGCATTCCGTATTACGAGCATGTTTCATGCATCTCGGATTCCTCAAACATGCATTTCTGAATAGTGAACATGCGCATGACTTATGTTTCAAACACCCAACAAGTTACATATGCACTCTGAAATATTTACTTTGACTTTGTAGCTTCTTGCTATCACCAGTTTCAAGAATCACACTTTGATCCCACAAAAACCCTCTTGGAGCGAATTCTTCCCTAGACATATGTAATTTGCATTGATTCCATCTACATGATATTCCGTGTTCCTTACATGCTACATACATGACGGCTTTGACAAACATGCATTCCTGAGTTGAGAGCATGTGGATTACTAATCTTTCATCCTCTATAAAAGTACTATTTTCATCTAGACACGTGTACACATTTTCACAAGCTTTCCCTAACACCAGGTTCGAATTCGTTCATTTTTCACAGAAAAATAGTTCTGGAGCGTTTTCCACCTAACAGATGTGTAATTTACATGTATTCCAACAACATGGCATTCCGGGTTCCGTACATGCTACATGCATGACGGAT
The DNA here is from genome assembly GCF_048564905.1 of Vicugna pacos. Lineage (NCBI taxonomy): Eukaryota > Metazoa > Chordata > Mammalia > Artiodactyla > Camelidae > Vicugna > Vicugna pacos. Next base: position 20,082,957 of record NW_027328741.1, on the reverse strand, counting down.
TCGGCAATCATGCAGTTCTGACTTGTGAGCATGTGGATTACTGACCTTTCATCCACCAAACAATGCGTATATACACTTAGAATTATTTACTCTGACTTCATAGATTTTTCTATCACCAGGTTCTAAAATCGGACATCTGGCACCAGAAAACACTCTTTGAGCGAATTCTCACCAATACACATGTAATTTACATTGTTTACATAACCATGGCTTTCCGTATTACGAGCATGTTTCATGCATCACGGATTCCTCAAACATGCATTTCTGAGTTGTGAACATGCGCATGACTGATGTTTCAACCACCAAACAAGTTACCTATGCACTATGAATTATTTATTTTGACTTCGTAGCTTCTTCCTATCACCAGTTTCAAGAATCACACTTTGATCCCAGAAAAACCCTCTTGGAGCGAATTCTTCCCTAGACATATGTAATTTGAATAGAATCCATCTACATGATATTCCGTGTTCCGTACATGCTACATACATGACGGATTCGACAAATATACATTCCTGAGTTGAGGGCATCTGGATTACTAATCTTTCATCCTCTATAAAAGTACTATTTTCATCTAGACCCGTGTACACATTTTCACAAGCTTTCCCTAAAACCAGGATCGAATTCGTGCATTTTTCACAAAAAAATATTTCTGGAGCGATTTCCACCTAATAGGTATGTAATTTACATGTATTCCAACAACATGGCATTCCGGGTTCCGTACATGCTACATGTATGACGGATTTGGCAATCATGCGTTTCTGACTTGTGAGCCTGTGGATTACAGACCTTTCACCCTCCGAACAAGGCGTATATAGACTTAGAAATATTTACTCTGACTTTATAGGTTTTTCCTATCACCAGGTTCTAAAATCGGACATTTGGCACCAGAAAACACTCTTTGAGCGAATTCTCACCAATACACATATAATTTACATTGTTTACATAACCATGGCATTCCGTATTACGAGCATGTTTCATGCATCTAGGATTCCTCAAACATGCATTTCTGAATTGTGTACATGCGCATGACTGATGTTTCAACCACCAAACCAGTTACCTATGCACTCTGAAATATTTACTTTGACTTTGTAGCTTCTTCCTATCACCAGTTTCAAGAATCACACTTTGATCCCAGAAAAACCCTCTTGGAGCGAATTCTTCCCTAGACATATGTAATTTGAATAGAATCCATCTACATGATATTCCGTGTTCCGTACATGCTACATACATGACGGATTCGACAAATATACATTCCTGAGTTGAGGGCATCTGGATTACTAATCTTTCATCCTCTATAAAAGTACTATTTTCATCTAGACCCGTGTACACATTTTCACAAGCTTTCCCTAAAACCAGGTTCGAATTCGTGCATTTTTCACAAAAAAATATTTCTGGAGCGATTTCCACCTAATAGGTATGTAATTTACATGAATTCCATCAATATGGCATTCCGGGTTCCGTACATGCTACATGCATGACGGATTCGGCAATCATGCAGTTCTGACTTGTGAGCATGTGGATTACTGACCTTTCATCCACCAAACAATGCGTATATACACTTACAATTATTTACTCTTACTTCGTAGATTTTTCTATCACCAGGTTCTAAAATCGGACATCTGGCAACAGAAAACACTCTTTGAGCGAATTCTCACCAATACACATGTAATTTACATTGTTTACATAACCATGGCATTCCGTATAACGAACATGTTTCATGCATCACGGATTCCTCAAACTTGAATTTCTGAGTTGTGAACATGCGCATGACTGATGTTTCAACCACCAAACAAGTTACCTATGCACTATGAAATATTTATTTTGACTTCGTAGCTTCTTCCTATCACCAGTTTCAAGAATCACACTTTGATCCCAGAAAAACCCTCTTGGAGCGAATTCTTCCCTAGACATATGTAATTTGCATAGGTTCCATCTACATGATATTCCGTGTTCCGTACATGCTACATACATGACGGCTTTGACAAACATGCATTCCTAAGTTGAGAGCATGTTGATTACTAATCTTTCATCCTCTATTAAAGGAATATTTTCATCTAGACACGTGTACACATTTTCACAAGCTTTCCCTAACACCACGTTCGAATTCGAGCATTTTTCACAGAAAAATAGTTCTGGAGTGATTTGCACCTAATAGGTATGTAATTTACATGAATTCCATCAACATGGCTTTCAGGGTTCCGTATATGCTACATGTATGACGTATTTGACAAACATGCATTCCTGAGTTGAGAGCATGTGGATTTCTAATCTTTCATTCTCTACAAAAGGGATATTTTCATCTAGACACGTGTACACATTTTCACAAGCTTTCCCAAACACCAGGTTCAATTCGTGAATTTTTCACAGAAAAATAGTTCTGAAACGATTTCCACCTAACAGATATGTAATTTACATGTATTCCAACAACATAGCATTTCGGGTTCCGTACATTCTACATGTATGACGGATTTGACAATCATGCGTTTCTGACTTGTGAGCATGTGGATTAAAGACCTTTCACCCTCCGAACAAGGCGTATAAAAACGTAGAAATATTTACTCTGACTTCATAGGTTTTTCCTATCACCAGGTTCTAAAATCGGACATTTGGCACCAGAAAACACTCATTGAGCGAATTCTCACCAATAGACATGTAATTTACATTGTTTACATAACCATGGAATTCCGTATTACGAGCATGTTTCATACATCACGGATTCCTCAAACATGCATTTCTGAGTTGTGAACATGCGCATGACTGATGTTTCAACCACCAAACAAGTTACCTATGCACTCTGAAATATTTACTTTGACTTTGTAGCTTCTTCCTATCACCAGTTTCAAGAATCACACTTTGATCCCACAAAAACCCTCTTGGAGCGAATTCTTCCCTAGACATATGTAATTTGCATAGATTCCATCTACATGATATTCCGTGTTACGTACATGCTACATACATGACGGATTCGACAAATATACATTCCTGAGTTGAGGGCATCTGGATTACTAATCTTTCCTCCTCTATAAAAGTACTATTTTCATCTAGACACGTGTACACATTTTCACAAGCTTTCCCTAACACCAGGTTCGAATTCGTGCATTTTTCACAAAAAAATATTTCTGGAGCGATTTCCACCTAATAGGTATGTAATTTACATGAATTCCATCAACATGGCATTCCGGGTTCCGTACATGCTACATGCATGACGGATTCGGCAATCATGCAGTTCTGACTTGTGAGCATGTGGATTACTGACCTTTCATCCACCAAACAATGCGTATATACACTTAGAATTATTTACTCTGACTTCATAGATTTTTCTATCACCAGGTTCTAAAATCGGACATTTGGCACCAGAAAACACTCTTTGAGCGAATTCTCACCAATACACATGTAATTTACATTGTTTACATAACCATGGAATTCCGTATTACGAGCATGTTTCATGCATCACGGATTCCTCAAACATGCATTTCTGAGTTGTGAACATGCGCATGACTGATATTTCAACCACCAAACAAGTTACTTATTCACTCTGAAATATTTACATTGACTTCGTAGCTTCTTCCTATCACCAGTTTAAAGAATCACACTTTGATCCCAGAAAAACCCTCTTGTTGCGAATTCTACCCTAGAGATATGTAATTTGAGTAGATTCCATCTACATGATATTCCGTGTTCCTTACATGCTACATACGTGACGGCTTTGACAAACATGCATTCCTGAGTTGAGAGCATGTGGATTACTAATCTTTCATCCTCTATAAAAGGAATATTTTCATCTAGACACGTGTACACATTTTCACAAGCTTTCCCTAACACCAGGTTCGAATTCGTTCATTTTTCACAGAAAAATAGTTCTGGAGCGTTTTCCACCTAACAGATATGTAATTTACATGTATTCCAACAACATGGCATTCCGGGTTCCGTACATGCTACATGTATGACGGATTTGGCAATCATGCGTTTCTGACTTGTGAGCCTGTGGATTACAGACCTTTCACCCTCCGAACAAGGCGTATATAGACTTAGAAATATTTACTCTGACTTTATAGGTTTTTCCTATCACCAGGTTCTAAAATCGGACATTTGGCACCAGAAAACACTCTTTGAGCGAATTCTCACCAATACACATATAATTTACATTGTTTACATAACCATGGCATTCCGTATTACGAGCATGTTTCATGCATCTAGGATTCCTCAAACATGCATTTCTGAATTGTGTACATGCGCATGACTGATGTTTCAACCACCAAACCAGTTACCTATGCACTCTGAAATATTTACTTTGACTTTGTAGCTTCTTCCTATCACCAGTTTCAAGAATCACACTTTGATCCCAGAAAAACCCTCTTGGAGCGAATTCTTCCCTAGACATATGTAATTTGAATAGAATCCATCTACATGATATTCCGTGTTCCGTACATGCTACATACATGACGGATTCGACAAATATACATTCCTGAGTTGAGGGCATCTGGATTACTAATCTTTCATCCTCTATAAAAGTACTATTTTCATCTAGACCCGTGTACACATTTTCACAAGCTTTCCCTAAAACCAGGTTCGAATTCGTGCATTTTTCACAAAAAAATATTTCTGGAGCGATTTCCACCTAATAGGTATGTAATTTACATGAATTCCATCAATATGGCATTCCGGGTTCCGTACATGCTACATGCATGACGGATTCGGCAATCATGCAGTTCTGACTTGTGAGCATGTGGATTACTGACCTTTCATCCACCAAACAATGCGTATATACACTTACAATTATTTACTCTTACTTCGTAGATTTTTCTATCACCAGGTTCTAAAATCGGACATCTGGCAACAGAAAACACTCTTTGAGCGAATTCTCACCAATACACATGTAATTTACATTGTTTACATAACCATGGCATTCCGTATAACGAACATGTTTCATGCATCACGGATTCCTCAAACTTGAATTTCTGAGTTGTGAACATGCGCATGACTGATGTTTCAACCACCAAACAAGTTACCTATGCACTATGAAATATTTATTTTGACTTCGTAGCTTCTTCCTATCACCAGTTTCAAGAATCACACTTTGATCCCAGAAAAACCCTCTTGGAGCGAATTCTTCCCTAGACATATGTAATTTGCATAGGTTCCATCTACATGATATTCCGTGTTCCGTACATGCTACATACATGACGGCTTTGACAAACATGCATTCCTAAGTTGAGAGCATGTTGATTACTAATCTTTCATCCTCTATTAAAGGAATATTTTCATCTAGACACGTGTACACATTTTCACAAGCTTTCCCTAACACCACGTTCGAATTCGAGCATTTTTCACAGAAAAATAGTTCTGGAGCGATTTGCACCTAATAGGTATGTAATTTACATGAATTCCATCAACATGGCTTTCAGGGTTCCGTATATGCTACATGTATGACGTATTTGACAAACATGCATTCCTGAGTTGAGAGCATGTGGATTTCTAATCTTTCATTCTCTACAAAAGGGATATTTTCATCTAGACACGTGTACACATTTTCACAAGCTTTCCCAAACACCAGGTTCAATTCGTGAATTTTTCACAGAAAAATAGTTCTGAAACGATTTCCACCTAACAGATATGTAATTTACATGTATTCCAACAACATGGCATTTCGGGTTCCGTACATTCTACATGTATGACGGATTTGACAATCATGCGTTTCTGACTTGTGAGCATGTGGATTAAAGACCTTTCACCCTCCGAACAAGGCGTATAAAAACGTAGAAATATTTACTCTGACTTCATAGGTTTTTCCTATCACCAGGTTCTAAAATCGGACATTTGGCACCAGAAAACACTCTTTGAGCGAATTCTCACCAATAGACATGTAATTTACATTGTTTACATAACCATGGAATTCCGTATTACGAGCATGTTTCATACATCACGGATTCCTCAAACATGCATTTCTGAGTTGTGAACATGCGCATGACTGATGTTTCAACCACCAAACAAGTTACCTATGCACTCTGAAATATTTACTTTGACTTTGTAGCTTCTTCCTATCACCAGTTTCAAGAATCACACTTTGATCCCACAAAAACCCTCTTGGAGCGAATTCTTCCCTAGACATATGTAATTTGCATAGATTCCATCTACATGATATTCCGTGTTACGTACATGCTACATACATGACGGATTCGACAAATATACATTCCTGAGTTGAGGGCATCTGGATTACTAATCTTTCCTCCTCTATAAAAGTACTATTTTCATCTAGACACGTGTACACATTTTCACAAGCTTTCCCTAACACCAGGTTCGAATTCGTGCATTTTTCACAAAAAAATATTTCTGGAGCGATTTCCACCTAATAGGTATGTAATTTACATGAATTCCATCAACATGGCATTCCGGGTTCCGTACATGCTACATGCATGACGGATTCGGCAATCATGCAGTTCTGACTTGTGAGCATGTGGATTACTGACCTTTCATCCACCAAACAATGCGTATATACACTTAGAATTATTTACTCTGACTTCATAGATTTTTCTATCACCAGGTTCTAAAATCGGACATTTGGCACCAGAAAACACTCTTTGAATGAATTCTCACCAATACACATGTAATTTACATTGTTTACATAACCATGGAATTCCGTATTACGAGCATGTTTCATGCATCACGGATTCCTCAAACATGCATTTCTGAGTTGTGAACATGCGCATGACTGATATTTCAACCACCAAACAAGTTACTTATTCACTCTGAAATATTTACTTTGACTTCGTAGCTTCTTCCTATCACCAGTTTCAAGAATCACACTTTGATCCCAGAAAAACCCTCTTGTTGCGAATTCTACCCTAGAGATATGTAATTTGAGTAGATTCCATCTACATGATATTCCGTGTTCCTTACATGCTACATACGTGACGGCTTTGACAAACATGCATTCCTGAGTTGAGAGCATGTGGATTACTAATCTTTCATCCTCTATAAAAGGAATATTTTCATCTAGACACGTGTACACATTTTCACAAGCTTTCCCTAACACCAGGTTCGAATTCGTTCATTTTTCACAGAAAAATATTTCTGGAGCGTATTCCACCTAACAGATATGTAATTTACATGTATTCCAACAACATGGCATTCCGGGTTCCGTACATGCTACATGTATGACGGATTTGGAAATCATGCGTTTCTGACTTGTGAGCATGTGGATTACAGACCTTTCACCCTCCGAACAAGGCGTATATAGACTTAGAAATATTTACTCTGACTTTATAGGTTTTTCCTATCACCAGGTTCTAAAATCGGACATTTGGCACCAGAAAACACTCTTTGAGCGAATTCTCACAAATACACATGTAATTTACATTGTTTAAATAACCATGGCATTCCGTATTACGAGCATGTTTCATGCATCTCGGATTCCTCAAACATGCATTTCTGAATAGTGAACATGCGCATGACTGATGTTTCAACCACCAAAAAAGTTACCTATGCACTCTGAAATATTTACTTTGACTTTGTAGCTTCTTCCTATCACCAGTTTCAAGAATCACACTTTGATCCCACAAAAACCCTCTTGGAGCGAATTCTTCCCTAGACATATGTAATTTGCATAGGTTCCATCTACATGATATTCCGTGTTCCGTACATGCTACATACATGACGGATTCGACAAATATACATTCCTGAGTTGAGGGCATCTGGATTACTAATCTTTCATCCTCTATAAAAGTACTATTTTCATCTAGACCCGTGTACACATTTTCACAATCTTTCCCTAAAACCAGGTTCGAATTCGTGCATTTTTCACAAAAAAATATTTCTGGAGCGATTTCCACCTAATAGGTATGTAATTTACATGAATTCCATCAACATGGCATTCCGGGTTCCGTACATGCTACATGCATGACGGATTCGGCAATCATGCAGTTCTGACTTGTGAGCATGTGGATTACTGACCTTTCATCCACCAAACAATGCGTATATACACTTAGAATTATTTACTCTGACTTCATAGATTTTTCTATCACCAGGTTCTAAAATCGGACATTTGGCACCAGAAAACACTCTTTGAGTGAATTCTCACCAATACACATGTAATTTACATTGTTTACATAACCATGGCATTCCGTATTACGAGCATGTTTCATGCATCACGGATTCCTCAAACATGCATTTCTGAGTTGTGAACATGCGCATGACTGATGTTTCAACCACCAAACAAGTTACCTATGCACTATGAAATATTTATTTTGACTTTGTAGCTTCTTCCTATCACCAGTTTCAAGAATCACACTTTGATCCCACAAAAACCCTCTTGGAGCGAATTCTTCCCTAGACATATGTAATTTGCATAGGTTCCATCTACATGATATTCCGTGTTCCGTACATGCTACATACATGACGGATTCGACAAATATACATTCCTGAGTTGAGGGCATCTGGATTACTAATCTTTCATCCTCTATAAAAGTACTATTTTCATCTAGACCCGTGTACACATTTTCACAATCTTTCCCTAACACCAGGTTCGAATTCGTTCATTTTTCACAGAAAAATAGTTCTGGAGCGTTTTCCACCTAACAGATGTGTAATTTACATGAATTCCATCAATATGGCATTCCGGGTTCCGTACATGCTACATGTATGACGGATTTGGCAATCATGCGTTTCTGACTTGTGAGCATGTGGATTACTGACCTTTCATCCACCAAACAATGCGTATATACACTTACAATTATTTACTCTTACTTCGTAGATTTTTCTATCACCAGGTTCTAAAATCGGACATCTGGCAACAGAAAACACTCTTTGAGCGAATTCTCACCAATACACATGTAATTTACATTGTTTACATAACCATGGCATTCCGTATTACGAACATGTTTCATGCATCATGGATTCCTCAATCTTGAATATCTGAGTTGTGAACATGCGCATGACTGATGTTTCAACCACCAAACAAGTTACTTATGCACTCTGAAATATTTATTTTGACTTCGTAGCTTCTTCCTATCACCAGTTTCAAGAATCACACTTTGATCCCAGAAAAACCCTCTTGGAGCGAATTCTTCCCTAGACATATGTAATTTGCATAGATTCCATCTACATGATATTCCGTGTTCCGTACATGCTACATACATGACGGCTTTGACAAACATTCATTCCTGAGTTGAGAGCATGTGGATTACTAATCTTTCATCCTCTATAAAAGTACTATTTTCATCTAGACACGTGTACACATTTTCACAAGCTTTCCCTAACACCATGTTCGAATTCGTTCATTTTTCACAGAAAAATAGTTCTGGAGCGTTTTCCACCTAACAGATGTGTAATTTACATGTATTCCAACAACATGGCATTCCGGGTTCCGTACATGCTACATGCATGACGGATTCGGCAATCATGCAGTTCTGACTTGTGAGCATGTGGATTACTGACCTTTCATCCACCAAACAATGCGTATATACACTTAGAATTATTTACTCTGACTTCATAGATTTTTCTATCACCAGGTTCTAAAATCGGACATCTGGCACCAGAAAACACTCTTTGAGCGAATTCTCACCAATACACATGTAATTTACATTGTTTACATAACCATGGCTTTCCGTATTACGAGCATGTTTCATGCATCACGGATTCCTCAAACATGCATTTCTGAGTTGTGAACATGCGCATGACTGATGTTTCAACCACCAAACAAGTTACATATGCACCATGAAATATTTATTTTGACTTTGTAGCTTCTTCCTATCACCAGTTTCAAGAATCACACTTTGATCCCAGAAAAACCCTCTTGGAGCGAATTCTTCCCTAGACATATGTAATTTGAATAGAATCCATCTACATGATATTCCATGTTCCTTACATGCTACATACATGACGGCTTTGACAAACATGCATTCCTGAGTTGAGAGCATGTGGATTACTAATCTTTCATCCTCTATAAAAGGAATATTTTCATCTAGACACGTGTACACATTTTCACAAGCTTTCCCTAACACCAGGTTCGAATTCGTTCATTTTTCACAGAAAAATAGTTCTGGAGCGTTTTCCACCTAACAGATATGTAATTTACATGTATTCCAACAACATGGCATTCCGGGTTCCGTACATGCTACATGTATGACGGATTTGGAAATCATGCGTTTCTGACTTGTGAGCATGTGGATTACAGACCTTTCACCCTCCGAACAAGGCGTATATAGACTTAGAAATATTTACTCTGACTTTATAGGTTTTTCCTATCACCAGGTTCTAAAATCGGACATTTGGCACCAGAAAACACTCTTTGAGCGAATTCTCACAAATACACATGTAATTTACTTTGTTTACATAACCATGGCTTTCCGTATTACGAGCATGTTTCATGCATCACGGATTCCTCAAAATGCATTTCTGAGTTGTGAACATGCGCATGACTGATGTTTCAACCACCAAACAAGTTACCTATGCACTATGAAATATTTATTTTGACTTCGTAGCTTCTTCCTATCACCAGTTTCAAGAATCACACTTTGATCCCAGAAAAACCCTCTTGGAGCGAATTCTTCCCTAGACATATGTAATTTGAATAGAATCCATCTACATGATATTCCGTGTTCCTTACATGCTACATACATGACGGCTTTGACAAACATGCATTCCTGAGTTGAGAGCATGTGGATTACTAATCTTTCATCCTCTATAAAAGTACTATTTTCATCTAGACACGTGTACACATTTTCAGAAGCTTTCCCTAACACCAGGTTCGAATTCGTTCATTTTTCACAGAAAAATAGTTCTGGAGCGTTTTCCACCTAACAGATATGTAATTTACATGTATTCCAACAACATGGCATTCCGGGTTCCGTACATGCTACATGTATGACGGATTTGGCAATCATGCGTTTCTGACTTGTGAGCATGTGGATTACAGAACTTTCACCCTCCGAACAAGGCGTATATAGACTTAGAAATATTTACTCTGACTTTATAGGTTTTTCCTATCACCAGGTTCTAAAATCGGACATTTGGCCCCAGAAAACACTCTTTGAGCGAATTCTCACCAATACACATGTAATTTACATTGTTTACATAACCATGGCATTCCGTATTACGAGCATGTTTCATGCATCTCGGATTCCTCAAACATGCATTTCTGAATAGTGAACATGCGCATGACTTATGTTTCAACCACCCAACAAGTTACCTATGCACTCTGAAATATTTACTTTGACTTTGTAGCTTCTTCCTATCACCAGTTTCAAGAATCACACTTTGATCCCACAAAAACCCTCTTGGAGCGAATTCTTCCCTAGACATATGTAATTTGAATAGATTCCATCTACATGATATTCCGTGTTCCGTACATGCTACATACATGACGGCTTTGACAAACATTCATTCCTGAGTTGAGAGCATGTGGATTACTAATCTTTCATCCTCTATAAAAGTACTATTTTCATCTAGACACGTGTACACATTTTCACAAGCTTTCCCTAACACCAGGTTCGAATTCGTTCATTTTTCACAGAAAAATAGTTCTGGAGCGTTTTCCACCTAACAGATGTGTAATTTACATGTATTCCAACAACATGGCATTCCGGGTTCCGTACATGCTACATGCATGACGGATTCGGCAATCATGCAGTTCTGACTTGTGAGCATGTGGATTACTGACCTTTCATCCACCAAACAATGCGTATATACACTTATTATTATTTACTCTGACTTCATAGATTTTTCTATCACCAGGTTCTAAAATCGGACATCTGGCACCAGAAAACACTCTTTGAGCGAATTCTCACAAATACACATGTAATTTACATTGTTTACATAACCATGGCTTTCCGTATTACGAGCATGTTTCATGCATCACGGATTCCTCAAACATGCATTTCTGAGTTGTGAACATGCGCATGACTGATGTTTCAACCACCAAAAAATTTACCTATGCACTCTGAAATATTTACTTTGACTTTGTAGCTTCTTCCTATCACCAGTTTCAAGAATCACACTTTGATCCCACAAAAACCCTCTTGGAGCGAATTCTTCCCTAGACATATGTAATTTGCATAGATTCCATCTACATGATATTCCGTGTTCCGTACATGCTACATACATGACGGCTTTGACAAACATGCATTCCTGAGTTGAGAGCATGTGGATTAATAATCTTTCATCCTCTATAAAAGTACTATTTTCATCTAGACACGTGTACACATTTTCACAAGCTTTCCCTAACACCAGGTTCGAATTCGTTCATTTTTCACAGAAAAATATTTCTGGAGCGTTTTCCACCTAACAGATGTGTAATTTACATGTATTCCAACAACATGGCATTCCGGGTTCCGTACATGCTACATGCATGACGGATTCGGCAATCATGCAGTTCTGACTTGTGAGCATGTGGATTACTGACCTTTCATCCACCAAACAATGCGTATATACACTTAGAATTATTTACTCTGACTTCATAGATTTTTCTATCACCAGCTTCTAAAATCGGACATCTGGCACCAGAAAACACTCTTTGAGCGAATTCTCACCAATACACATGTAATTTACATTGTTTACATAACCATGGCATTCCGTATTACGAGCATGTTTCATGCATCACGGATTCCTCAAACATGCATTTCTGAGTTGTGAACATGCGCATGACTGATGTTTCAACCACCCAACAAGTTACATATGCACTCTGAAATATTTACTTTGACTTTGTAGCTTCTTCCTATCACCAGTTTCAAGAATCACACTTTGATCCCACAAAAACCCTCTTGGAGCGAATTCTTCCCTAGACATATGTAATTTGCATAGATTCCATCTACATGATATTCCGTGTTCCGTACATGCTACATACATGACGGCTTTGACAAACATGCATTCCTGAGTTGAGAGCATGTGGATTACTAATCTTTCATCCTCTATAAAAGGAATATTTTCTTCTAGACACGTGTACACATTTTCACAAGCTTTCCCTAACACCAGGTTCGAATTCGTTCATTTTTCACAGAAAAATATTTCTGGAGCGTTTTCCACCTAACAGATATGTAATTTACATGTATTCCAACAACATGGCATTCCGGGTTCCGTACATGCTACATGTATGACGGATTTGGCAATCATGCGTTTCTGACTTGTGAGCATGTGGATTACAGACCTTTCACCCTCCGAACAAGGCGTATATAGACTTAGAAATATTTACTCTGACTTTATAGGTTTTTCCTATCACCAGGTTCTAAAATCGGACATTTGGCACCAGAAAACACTCTTTGAGCGAATTCTCACAAATACACATATAATTTACATTGTTTACATAACCATGGCATTCCGTATTACGAGCATGTTTCATGCATCTCGGATTCCTCAAACATGCATTTCTGAATTGTGTACATGCGCATGACTGATGTTTCAACCACCAAACCA